>NC_142941.1:4201875-4224375 GCF_046866305.1 Octopus bimaculoides
CCAGTTGTTAAACGATCATTGCTGTTAATTAACACATGTTGAAATAACAAACAGATCTGCTCCACCTTAGATGTTTATAGTGATTTTGCAGTGAGAAAAACTGCCAAAGTTTATTGTCGTTGTTGTATGGTGGTGGTGGTGGAGCTGATGAAATATTGGTCAGAGAGAACACAGGGAGATATGAAATGGTCAAGACGCCTGCCTTGTAGTGACGAACTGTTCCATCCTCTTTAAGTAATGTTGCCGTTAGGGAGGGACAAAATGTACAAAACAAAATAAGGATAATAAAAATGATGATTCGCAACGTGATGAGGTTTGAAAGAAGTCAGGAAAAAGAGAATACTGTCCATTCAGAAGGTTAGACAATGAGGAGGAAGAAGAGGAGGAGGAGCAGAAAGAATCTTTGGTGTTTTCATTTTTGTGTTGGTATTATGTCTCTGTGGAACCGGAAGGAGAATGGTGAGGCCACTGGAAATTTTGAAAGAGCTTTTCTTCTTGCTTTCTGTTGGAAATGGGAAGAGTGAGAGAGGGAGTGAATGAGAAAGAGAGGGAGAGACAGAGAGAGGGAGGGAGAGAGAGAGAGAGAGGAGGAGAGAGGGGGAAGGTGGTGGAATCCTTCATTTACTGGGTACAAATCTGGATCGGCTGAAAAGAAAATGAGAGAAGAAATAAAAAACAAAATTAAAAGATGCTAATATAAAATACATAACGAAAGTGAGAGAGAGAGAGAGAGAGGGGGAGGGAGAGAGAGAATGGCATACATACAATAATTATAATAATCAAAGCTTTAATTAAATTTTTTGCGGATTATACAAAATAATGAAACACTAATTCTCAAGAGAAAAATATTCAACTTAAAATAAAAATAAAACAATTCTTTTACTTTTTCCAGTCATTTGACTGTGGCCATGCTGCAGCACCACCTTAACCCATTAAGTCCCAGAATACTTAAAGTTCTGAATATTACATTATTTACATTTGATGGATATTTGTCCTCATCTTGCTTGTTGTTAACACAAAGTTTCGGCTGATATACTCTCCAGCCTTCATCAGGTGTCTTGAGGGAAATTTTGAAGGTATTTTTCGATGTTATTATTATTATTATTATTATTGTTATTATTACTATTCAGGTCACTGCTGGAATCGAACTCAGAATCTTGGGGTTAGTAGCCCGCGCTCTTAATCACTACGCAGAGTTCAATCCCAGGCAGTGACCTGAATTATAAATAATAACAACATTGAAATATACCTTGTGCAAAAAGGACAGGAGCAAGAAGATTCCAGAAGGTTGATGTTGTGGGGAGAAAGGACTGTATATAGTGGGTCAGATGGAAGTGCAACACCAGCTGGTTTTTACATTGGGAAAGTGAAATAATTTAGGGTGTAACTTCTCCCACCCTTCACTCTTGTTGCAACCAGAAAAATCTTCCAGCTCCTAATTTATGAACAACCATCATCTTCAACACAGATGCAAAACAAACCGAACCACACAGCCATGACTGAAGATTAACACCTGGTGCTCTGCCGGTTACAACAATGAGGGTTCTGGTTGATCTAATCAATGGAACAGTCTACTCATAATATTTATATGCAAGTGGCTGAGTGCTCCATAGACACGTGTACCCTCCAAGTAGCTCTGAAGCAAGTTCAACTTGACACACAATGTGACAAGGCTGTCCCTTTTGAATCACAGGTACAACTCAGTTTTGCCAGCCGAGTGGACTGGGGCAATGAGAAATAAAGTGTCTCGTTCAAGGGTACAATGCACCACAAGGAATCGAACTCACAACCTCAGAATCATGAGCCCAAACCCCTAATCACTAAGCCACGCACTTTCACAACTGGGGATTAAAACATGTGGACATCCTCCTCCTCCTCATCATGTTTACATCTCCTTCATGAGCTGGTGTGGGTTGGATAGGTCAGTCTTAACACAGTGTCTTGCCACATGACAGAAATAGCAGTCACGTTTTCCTCCAACCACATTCTAGGTTGTTGTGACCTGGAGAAGCCTTCAGCTGAAAAAACGATGGGATGGTCATCTGTTGAATGACCTTTCATCATGGGTCAGTGCTGGCCAAAAGCTAAGCAACAACAACAATTCTTTCTACTGTAGGCACAAGGCCTGAAATTTGAGGGGAGGGGGTAAATCGATCACACTGATCCCCAGTACTCAACTGGTACTTTTTCATCAACCTTGAAAGATGGAAGGCAAAGTTGACCTCGGCGCAATTTGAACTCAGAACGAAAGAACAGCCAAATGCCGTTAAGCATTTTACCTGGTGTGTTAACAATTCCGCCAGCTTGCCACCATAATAGTAATAATGATAATAATAATAATAATAATAGTAATAATGATAATAATAATAATGATAATAATAATAATAATAATAATGATAATAATAATAATAGTAATAATGATAATAATAATAATAGTAATAATGATAATAATAATAATGATAATAATGATGATAATAATAATAATAATAATAGTAATAATGATAATAATAATAATGATAATAATGATAATAATAATAATGATAATAATAATAGTAATAATGATAATAATAATAATTTCTTTATTGCCCACAAGGGGCTAAACATAGAGGGGACAAACAAGGACAGACAAAGGGATTAAGTCGATTACATCGACCCCAGTGCGTAACTGGTACTTAATTTATCAACCCCCGAAAGGATGAAAGGCAAAGTTGACCTCGGCAGAATAATAATAATAATAATAATAATAATCCCCTGTATATATATATACTTATGAGTCTGAACTGGTCAGGTCAACCCTCCCTCCACCACAAAAGCTGACCAATGATACAACAGCAGTGACACAGATATGTAACAAGTCAAGAAAGGTCAAGTCTCTCTCTCTCTCTCTCTCTTTCATTCAACTGCATTAAATGATGCTGGTGGTGGCAGAGTTCTGACTAAATGAAGTTTATGACTCAACTTCAGTGCCTTTATGTTACTAATATAACTACAAAGACATGTGCTTGCGTGTCTAGGGTTAAATTTAAACCCTTTTGTTACCATAGTGCTGTTGAAATGCAATGACTGTGTTTCAGTTAATTTTACAAATAATAAAGAATTTAGTAAAATAATCTAGTCTTTTGAATATAAATTAACATGAAATTTCGACGAGATCACTTTAACCCTTTTGTTACCATATCTCTGCTGAAATGCACTGTCTTTGTTAGAATTAATTTTGAATATAGTGAAGAATTCATTACAATAACTATATCATTAAAGTGTGAGAGAAGGGGCCAGAACAGAAGGGGTTTCTTGCTGTAGATGGGTTACATGTCTATTCACATTATAAAAGATAGGGTGGAGCAGGAAAGGCATATATAAATAGAGAGGGGACATGGTGTCAAGGTGGATCCTCAAAGTACAAGGTGAATAGAAATCAATGGGGCAGAACAAAAGCTCAACAGTAACTGGCACAGAGAGAGGGGGGGATTGGGGGGTAGTTGAGGGGGGCGAATATAATGAACGAAGAATGAGTGTTGAAAGAAAGGTAGGGAAGAGAAGGGGTTGGGTGTGGAGCCTGAGCAGGGCTGGGGAGTAGATGTGAGAAAGGGGTGGGGCACAAGTGACCAATGGTACATATAAGGTGGGAGAGATACACGATGGTGATAATTTGGCAGCAGAGGAGGGTGATCAATGTGAAATATGGGTGGAGAGAACAGGGTGAAGAATGAAGGGATATACACACACACACACAGTCATATACACACTCATATGCACATATATATATGACTGTGGAGGCGCAATGGTCCAGTGGTTAGGGCAGCGGACTCGCGGTTTCGATTCCCAGACCGGGTGTTGTGAGTGTTTATTGAGTGAAAACACCTAAAGCTCCACGGGGCTCCAGCAGGGGATGGTGGCGAGCCCTGCTGTACTCTTCCACCACAACTTTCTCTCACTCTTTCTTCCTGTTTCTGTTGTGCCTGTAATTCAAAGGGCCAACCTTGTCACACTGAATCTCCCCGAGAACTACGTTAAGGGTACACACGTCTGTGGAGTGCTCAGCCACTTGCACGTTAATTTCACAAGCAGGCTGTTGCTTCGATTGGAACAACTGGAACCCTCGTCGTCGTAAACGACGGAGTGCCAGGAATATATATGACTAGACACACATTATACATAGATATATACACAGATCTTTGGAATACAGAATTCTCATTAGAAACAGAATTTTTAGTGTTTTTGTTTCAACTGAAAGTTTCCACCAATCTCACAGTCACAAGTAAGGAAAACTTGTTTGGGGAAGCTGAAAGCTACCGGCTGGGAATGGACAACTAAGTTCATAATAGTATCGAGTTCTGTAACACTGTCAGAAAGCTGTACATAGGCCACATACACCATACTATATATATATATATATATATACTATATATACATATATATATATATATATGTATATATATATATATATATATATATATATATATATATATATATATATATATATATATATATATACAGACATATACATGTTCGTGGGTTGGAAGACAAACAAGATTATCCTCTGAAATCAATAAGAGAGCCAGACTATTACAGAAGCTGTCTGTGATTAAATGGTAACTCTTGTCCTGCAAGTTTATCTCGTTGGTGTTTCTACTTTCTTAAATTATAAGCAATACATTTTATAGATAAAGACGACAGGAAGAGAGGAGCGAGAGAGAGAGAGAGAGAGGAAACAACGAGACGAATTAACGTCGAGAAATTAAAGAAAAAGATAATAATTAAAAAAATATCTCACATTTCCTTTAAGTCTGTGATAAAATATTTCGAGAGGAAGAAGTGCAAAGGTGAAGGAATTGCCATCAATATTTATCAAGTTATCTGCCCATGAATGAAGAGCTGCCTTACATACACACCCACACATGCTTATAAACAGACACATACACACCGACACATGCTTATAAACAGACACATGCGCGCGCGCGCGATTATTAACACCCACACACACACACGATTATTAACACTTTCATACACGTACACACACGCGCGCGTGCACTTATACTTATAAACATATACACACTGATTGATACACACACACACTTATTAGCACACATATATACTTACTAATACACACTTATTAATACATAAACACTTATTAGCATGCATACACATATATACTTGTTAACGCACACACACACACACACACATACTTAATACACACGCACGTACTTCCAGACGGTAACGCGTTTACGATTTCGCCCGAGATAAACCATGGTCGAGCAGTTATGTTCAAAAGCATCCAGCTGTAACCGTCCAACCCACTTTCGAAGACTGCATTATTCGTTGTCCTTCACTTTTAAGACGGCGATGTGATGTGAGGACGATTTGATTGTTATTCCTAGCAAGTGCACGGACCCCGGTGCGTGTTGACAGATCCACACGTATGCGCTCATGGTGTGTTCAGCTCTGATCGAGCGAACCAAGGGCTAAAGGAATTCTAAACACCGACCACGACCTCGTCTTCTTGTATAGCTAAGAGTACATTGCTAACGTTTCCTTTCTTTTTAAAGATGGTAGTGGAGAGGACCATAAAGTTCTGTGTCAGTAACTGTGACTGCATGTCTGTGTGTGTGTTAAGTGGTTAAAGTTACCCACGAAACGATGGCTCTATGGTTCAATGTTCGTTTAAACTATTTCGTAATATTTTACAAGAAATTCCCGGCGCCAGTCAACTGTTTTCGAAGTCACTGCTATCATAATAGCTACTCACTTAACACAAAAAAGCTTTCGATTTCAAATATAGGACCAGTGCGACAAATTCAGTGGAGTTTTGGAATGCCACATGGAACTGGTGATGAGAATGTGGCAGGAAAGAATCGAAAGACGGATCCTTGCAGCCGAGCCAACTGGCAACAGACCCAGGAGCAGACCAACAACGAGATGTTCATAGTCTCAGTTTAGTACGCAGGGTAAAATGCTTAACGGCATTCCGTCCATCTTTACATTCTGAGTTCAAATCCCGACGAGGTCTACTTCACCTTTCGTCCTTTCGGGGTCGATAAAATAAGCAGCAGTTGAGCACTGACATCGATGTAATTGACTTACCCCGTCCCCCGAAATTGCTAGCCTTGTGCCCAAAACCTGGAACCAATATTCATAATCTGAAATGGTCGCATTTAAGAATTCATCTTCTCAGAACGGCACGAAATTGTATCAATCATTGGACTGCACTTATTTTAAAAATCTGATACTTATTTCTGTCAGTCCTTTTGCTGAACCGCTAAGTTATGACACGTAAACAAACTAGCACTGGTTGTCAAGCAGTGGTGGGGGACAAACACACAGGTATTATATACGACGGGCTTCTTTCAGTTTTCGTCTACCAAATCCACTCCCAAGGCTTTGGTCGGACCGGGGGACTATAGTAAAAAGCACTTGCCCAAGGTGCCATGCAGCTGGACTGAACCCGGAACCATGTGGTTGGGAAACAAACTTCTTACCTGGTCAGATTAGTGTGAAAAGGTTCAAATTGGAGAGAGTTCGGGGCTCCGCTCCCAGTTGGTGGAATCTTACCATCTTTATAGGTTATGGAACTATAATGCAGTCGGCCCCACGGAATGTCTTCCTACATTCCTATCAGTGCCTAAACTGCCGAATATCACAGTTTTGCGATCAAATCCTAACGGAATACGGTCTCGCTGTCACAAAATAGTACAATGCAGTATTTATTCATCAATAGGTTTAAAGTTTAATTTGTTTAAAGGGCGGTGTAAGTTAAGCTTTTTAGGAATATTACATCGATCCTAGAAATTGACTGGTGACTTAAGTTACCCACCTCGAAAGGACGAAAGGCAAAATTGACCTCAGTGGAATTTGAGCACAAAACAAAAGGGCCCTTTGTAAATACCATCAGACAATTGTAACAATTTTGACATGTTCTACAACTGAATATACGAAAAGTTGTGAGAATAAGTTCTCAAAGGTATGTTTAATGAATTATACGTTCAACTTCACAGAGTAGACACCGTACTAGTTTATCCAGAGGGCCTTTCTTTTCTCGGCAGGACGAAGCTGACAATAAGCTCCTCCACTAGTCTGGACTGGTTATTCACACAAGGAATGTCTACTAATATTCGTCCTACACCGACAGCCAAGCAGCTTTCAGCTTAGGAAGAATGCAACGAGTAACAGGCGCCGATTTTTTTTTCGTTTGTAATTCGGTAGATACACTATGAAAGTGTATAATCTTCACAAACTGCTATCTCAGATATTTTATTATAAGTTCTGAAGTTTATGACACCAAACATAAGTGTAGGCTACTAGGTACACACTCAACAGGATTAAAAATAAAAGCAATTTAATTTAACATGCATAAAAAGTTGCGTGTGTGTACATGAGTTGTATGTCGGTCAAGAGAGAAGGAGAAAGGGTAAGATGTGTAGAGAGTGGGAGGAGTAGGATGTGGTAAGGTATTAAAGAGTGGAGGGGATAAAAAGAATAAGGGGAGACAGAGGGAGGTTCCTGGGGGGGGGGGAGGGGAAATAAGGGAAGACAGATAAACGGGAGATAAACATCCATTATCTATCTATCTATCTATCTATCTATCTATCTATTCCCTCCTCTCTTCTACACGTGTGTGTGTGTGTATGAGAAAGACATGGAAGGGAGAAGAGTTATTGTTACCTTCATATTTAACTTCTGTTTCAGTCATTGGCTTGTGGCCATGCTGGGGCAGTGCCCTGAAGGGTTTAATCGAACGGTTCGAATTCGGTATTTATTTTTCTTGAAAGCTTGCTAATTATTCTATCGATCACTTGTGCCGAACCGCAGCGTTACGGCGGGGCGTCAAGCAGTGGTGACACGCACACACACACGCGCGCCACACGCACACGACCAGCTTGTTTCAGTTTCCGTCTACGAAATCCACTCCCAAGGGGTTTTGATCAGCTCGAGGCTATAGAAAACACTTGCCCGAGGTGCCACGCAGTGGAACTGAACTCGGAACCATGGGAATGGGAAGCAAACTTCTTACTACACGTCATACACACATCTGAATGTTGCTCTTCCAGTTTGTTGGAGTTGCTGCAGTTCGTTACGGAACACTCGCACATCGTTTTCGACGGGCGGTCCCATCATGTACATGTGTGTATGTGTGTGTGTGTGTATATAAACGGAATTCCCTGCCTTTATCATAAATGTTGTGAATCGTATATTTCTTAATCACTCAGATGTGCATTTAGTGTGTGTTTATTTCGGTTGGGACTATTGACTACGTTTGCAAAGGCACAAACGTGTGTGTGTCTGCGAGAGAGCGCGCAAAAGGTTGAAAATTTGCTTTGAAGAATATCGGTGAGAAGAGTGTGAATTAGAGGTTGTATTGGGTGTTAGTGATGGTGTTCCGTTTGAAAATTACGGTGAAAATGTCATTTATTTGAGGTTTTCTTTTTTGAAATATTTACTAGGTTTACAAAAAGGGCCAGAGCCCACGGCCTACTGAGAGCTGAGAATTTCGTGTCATTATTCTAGATGCTATCAGATCCTAACACAAGGTCATATCCACAACTCGGTTCTCAGTAGGAACAGGTTTTCGTATGAATTGTTGCTGTAGATTGATAAGGGCTTCAGCCAGCTCGACAGAAGCTGGAGTAAGAGTTTTGGCATCATTCATCAATACACTATCACAGGAGGCGTCTTATTAAAGACAGAAAATATTGTCAATCAGGACAATAATTTTTCCCAACACGTGGAATAAATGTTTTTGATGTACCTCAACAAAATCCGATCCCCTCCAACATCCCGGGCAGTAACGACCTCTAAACTGCAATTGCCACCGACACTACTAGCATAATACTGAGATACAACTCTTAAATATGAATGATTTCTGTTTAGAAGAAAGTAAACCTGATGACGACAACACGAAAACTGGAAGAAACAGCAGGATTGCTCGCCTTTCTACTAACTGCATCAAAGAAATTTAGAGTATTGTATTTGATGGTATTAAAGATACACGGGCACATAAGACGAACCCTAATTTTAGCAGTACATATTCAGAAAAAAGTGAACGTCAGGAACAAAATTAGCTAATGACAGTTTCAACTTTGTATATGGGACCCGAGGAGATTATCTTTTTTGTTTTAAACATTAAAAAAAAATGCGTCTTATATGCCATTAAATACGGGAATTCAAAAGCTTTTACAAAAGTAAGTTAAAGGAATGTAGATCCTCCAAGTATTTTTTCAACGAAATATATTTAGCCCCAGGCAAGGAGAGAACTGCAAAGTATATCCAGAAAAAAGGGGAAAAGCAATAAACAAACACAATCGAGATTCTGGCCCAGAAAAAAAGAGACATTTTTTGTTGTTTTTTTTATATGTTCAATCAGATTCAATGATCCAACCCATGACAAACCTTCTGCAAGATAAAAAATAAAAAATAAAATTCGTTTCAGGTTGACGACGCAGTCAACGTTGGTGTTCATTGCGGATCTGGTTGTAAACATATTCAAGAAGGAGGACAGAAGCAACTCACGGGATTACAAAACCTTTTAAAGCAAGTTCTGCTCTTCGGGTAATTCAGTCCATAGTAACGTGTTTACTAAATACAAAGTCTATAAAACAAGCGATATTCTTTCTTTACCATTTAGAAACTTTACCAAAACAACGAGCAAACAGCCTTGCGTGTTTTTAAAATCCTCTCCACCCTCTGGGTAGTCAATCCACCAAAATCTAAACATGAGACTTGATTGCTACGGAATAGCATTTAAAGAAAATCCTTGACAAAATCAGAAGGTTCTCATTACCCGTAATCAAGAAGACAGTTTCAGAGGTTGCAACTGTTGATTTAAGACGTGCCCTACTTTGTAGTTCTAGCCCTTTTTTTTTTTACAATATTGATTAATTTTTTCTGTATCACATCAATGTGAGGTTTATTTACTGAGAAGCCATGCGTCTGATAAATTACCATATTTGCAAATAAATGCCCCAATCTTTAAAATAACCAGCCCATGAATGGGTAGAGACCTATTTCCTAAACAGGTGCTAAATTTGCTCCAAGTTTGAGTCATATACAGCACAAATACATTCTTAACACGATGTATAGCCTTCGGTCTCAACTAGTTGCTCACGACAGTAACACCCGAGAAATATCGAATTAGGACAATCACGATTTGTGACAGTGGCTTTCAACCAGGATCCGTATGACTCTTGGTAAGAGTTTGTTGAATCTATGTGCAATAAATTGGTCATATTTCTATGATACACAAAATATTTTAACAATTCTTTTATACAATTCCTAATAACATTTTATTATAAAAATATAATGGGATCTTTTTAAACACCGAATGGTTGTGAGAATCTACCTGAGTAAAATAGTAATCAAAGGGGTCTATAAGCAAAAACTGGTTGAGAACCACAGATCTATGCAAGAGGTACATTTAGACGGAATATTCAGCCGGTCACTCTCTCCCATAAACCTGTTCGATCAACCGAATTACCCGCTCCTGAATTAACGTTCAAACGGTTGAATATTCTACAAATAACCTTCAAATAATTCTCAGGGAGAACCAGCATGATACAATGTATGACAAAGCTATGCCTCTTTGAATTACAGGTACAATCCAACCGACGGGAGAGTTTCCGTGAACTCAAAGCTTCAAAAAAAAAAATGACATTTGCCCAAGATACAAAGTAGCAGGATCGAACCCGAGACCCTGTGCTTGCAAAGATAACTTCTTAACCATTCGATCTGCAAGAAGTTCCACATTGACAGATGGATTATGTCAACGAGAAGCTTCTTGGTAAAAGGGTCAGTTTTTATCTGAAGCCTCATCGATGTTAAGTGAACGTGAGAGAAGAGATGGCAGAAGTCCCAGTCAGCGACTGCAATGCAGAAAAAGATTCACAGCTAGTATGACTAATTGAGATCTGCCAACATTAAATGAGGGAGTCTATACGTGGTCGATAGACCTGCTTCCAATAGCAGTCAAATCTCCCTCAGAACGGCCTTAAAAAAAGAGAGAGACGTTGTTATAACACAGTCCAGTGTACACTATTCCTTGGGGTGAGGAAAAGGGTGTGATGGTTATAGCTTGAATACTTTTTTTTAATCAGAGTCGACAGGGGGGTTGTTTAGCTTTGCCTCACGTCTTCCAACTGACTGTAGGAGAGACGCCCTATTATGTCTGCAAGGACCAGAGATCGAAATATTGATGAGACAATGAGCTGTCTGATAAATTAAGAGGCTTCGTAAGCATGGCCAAAACGGATGATGAGTGTTTCCCTTCACTTAAAATATAAACAGCAACAGCAAATGGTTCGACGACCTCCCAAAATATTGCAAACTAATTGAATATTGTGGATGAATTCTCCTCTTCACCATCAGGTTTTGGTATTTCTTCAGGCACGGCAACCTCACAAGCTGAACGTCTTTAAACCAACAGAAACGAGCTCTTATCAGACTAAGGTCCATCTTTTCATTATCCGCTTCTCTCTCGCTCCGTCCGTTTCTTTATTAAAATCTTTTTCTATCCATCTCCCGCCATCCACTTTATTTTAAATCTTTCCACTCTCTTGAAAACATTCGTCTGGTCAACCCCACATGGCTGGAACTTTTGTTACCCCAGCAGAATCACAAAACGTGTGACCTTTTAAACAATTAAGGGTACTACTCGTGAGAAGTATGTGCAGATACATATATAAATTACGCGCTTAAGCATGTCATACGAACACAAACACTGAATATAATGTGTAAGAAATCCTGTCCAGAATTATTTTCAACTATTTTCCTCAACTCACAGACAATCACATAGGTGTTTCCACACACAGAAGACAAGTGTGTATGTGTGTGTGTGTGTGTGTGTGTGTGGTAGTAAAGGGAGAAAGGCTTGTGTGTATGTCCGTGCGAAGAGAGATAAGTATGTGTACGCTGGCGCGGCCGTGTGTGTGATGTGTGTGTGTGTGTGGCTGTGTCAGATGTCAGACTGCATGGTTGTATTGTTAAAAGTACTATAAATTATAGTCGACTGCAGGTGGAAGCAGGAGGTACAGGGAGACACAATTACGGCCGGCTACTGGCACACACACACGCTTAGATTTTTCTTTTAAAGTATGCATACATACACACACACATACACATGTGTACGTAACCACATTTGGATTACATGTGTATGGATATATATAAATATGATAATACATAGGTATATCCATACATACATGTACACATACACATATAGGATAGCCACATATATAGATATATTATACAGCCACACAAATACATATAACCACATATATATATAGAGAGAGAGAGACAGACAGACAGACAGATAGATAGATAGATAGATAGATAGATAGATAGATAATACATACACGCACGACTCTGTGTGTGTGTGTGTGTGTGTGTGTGTGTATTTGTAATGAGTGATGTGGTGATGATGGGGCAGAATAGGTGGTAGTAATTAAAAGTCATCCAGACGGTAATGAAGCAAGCGACAGCTCATTAGAGTAACAAAGATGCCAACGTCGAAGACAGAGTGACACAGAGAGACAGATAGACAAATAGATAGACTGATTGAACTAATAAATTTATATATGTATATAGGCAGACAGATATACAGACATAATAGAATAATTGATAGAAAAGAAACAGGGAGAAAGTCAGACACACACACACACATATATTTATATGCATACACACATGCATATATATATACTCACTTAGAAAGAGAGGAGAGAGAGAAAGAGAGGGTGACTTTTGCCATGGTGCCGTTCCCATAGCTATTTCCATGGAGAAGGGAACCTGCCATACAACGGGCGAATAGCCGATTATATGAATCGACCGTTGAAAATTTGAAAGGGCCAACTCACTAGATGAACATCGTATATATATACATATATATATATATATATATATATATATATATATATATATATATGTGTGTGTGTGTGTGTGTGTGTGTCCATGTGTTTATATACTAATAAATATATGTAGACTTACATATAGAAGCACCTACGTTGTGTGCAGAAAGTTTAATACAACACTATATATATATATATATATATATATATATATGGGCGTAGAAATATGATAATATAAAGACCTAATCAGATATATGTGTATATAGTGTTTACGCTGCGTATATTATGCATACATAGATTGGCCTTAGTCGTGATGGTTATATAGCTGTATATAAGTATGTATGTTTAAACGTACGTACGTATGTGTGTATTATATATCTGTACGTACGTATGTGGCAATATATATATATATATATATATATATATATATATATGTTTATGTGTGTGTGTGTGTGTGTGTGTGTGTGTATGTATTTGTACCTCTATATTTACAACAGTTACCCTGAATGCATGCTACATCACATTTATAATACAGACAAACACACACACTGAAGCGTGTAGATGTTGGTGAGTGTACATACACTTAATATGATAATGATGATGGTGTAGCCGATGAAGACATCATGATGATGCTTGTGGTGGTAGCTAGCATCAGTATAATACACACATACACTTATTTATAATTACACACACACATATACAATCTGTATATATATATATATATATGTACGTACATATACTCGAATCATTTATATATAAATACACATGATTTGTCAGAATATATATATATATATATATATATATGCACAGACACACACGCATATAGACTATCTCTCTCTCTCTCTCTCTCATATATATATATATATATATATATATATATATATATATATTATAAAGTATAATATATATATTCATGCAAACATATGCATTGTACAGACACGTACATACACACATATATATATACACAGAGGAGAGAGGAAGATTATTATGCACAAGCTCACACACATACATACATATATATATATATATATATATATATATATATATATACAAATATAGAAGCATATATGTGCGTATGTATACGTATGTGTGTGCGTGTATGTATTGTGTACATATATGTGTGTGTGTGTGTGTATAACTGTGTGTCTGTATGTGAATATAGGCGACGGCAGGAGTTGTAGAAAAAGCATTTTCGGTGTGTGTGTCAGTCGATCCATCCATCTCTAGATTATTATGTTGCAGAAAACCCCATGAAGCACTCCGGTGTGTAAAAAAAAGAAGATTTTTTCAGAGACCAGAAATCCCTCACATCCATCTTACACGATGTGTAGCCTAGGAGCACCTTGCTGCATGAAAATAAACATTATAGGCAAAACATGGGAGTTAGGACGGCTAGAACTTACCTCCATCTCACTGGCTTCCCTCCTCTCGTGGTTTTCTCTACGCTTGTAGTTGTTGCTGTTGTTGTTGTTGCTGTTTCCTCCGCTTTTCTCCCTACCAAACTCTCCCACTCCCCCTCGCCTTGTCAGCTTCTCCCTCTCTTTAGACGTGTCTATGTGGACGTATACTATACATATGTGTATGTGTTTATATAGTTTTATATGTATGGAGGTATTATTTCATAAAAACTCTCACCCTCCCTCATTCTCGCTAATTCAGTTCTAGTCTTTCTTTTGCCCCCTCTCTCTCTCTTCTGTCTCTATCTTTTTCCTGTTTGTAGAAATTCCCCTCACTACTCCCCTTTCTTAATATGTATTTTCCGTACCTCTCACCCTCTCTCTTTTTCGCTGGCACTTCTCCTCTAACACATTTATCTACCTTTCTCTGTCCTTGTTGCTTTTACTCTCTTTTCTCCCACTCCTCCTCTTATATGTTTATCTGTTTTTCTATCTCCATGTCACTCTGTCCTCTCTTCCTTCTCCCCCTCTCGCTCTCTTATAAACTCTCTCCTTCTCTCTCTCCCTTCGTTAGCCTCAATGCTCCGTTTATCCTCTCACATAATTATATCCATCTCTCATTATAAACCTCTCTCACTCTCTCTCTTTTCATTACTCCTTCTCTCTCTATTTAGCTTGCTTCTGATTGCGGAACTCCCCAACAAACTACACACAGACAGACAAGAAATAAACTTCATCTCCTCCTCCTCCTCCTCCTTCCTCCTTCCACAATTAACATGGCTTCCACTTCTTTTCTTCTTCCTTTCTATCACATCTCTCTTTCTTTCTCCCAATCTCTCTCTCTCTACCTTTCTATCCATTCACCCTACCTTTCTAATTCATTATCTGTCTATCTTCTCTCCTTTCCCCCCTCTCTCTCTCTATATATATATATATCCTTTCTATCTCTCTCTCTCTATATATATATATATATCCTTTCTATCTCTCTCTTTATTCTTCTCTATTTTTCTTTGTCCTTCTTACTTCTTCCCTCTCTGCTTTTCTTGTCTGTCCGTCAATCTCTCCTATCTCTCTATCTACCAACTTGTCTGTCTATCTTTCTATCTTTCTATCTGTCAGGCTGTCTCTTTCTCTGCCTGTCTCTAACAATTTATCCAACACACACACAGACATCCAACTCCTCTCCCCCACTCCCTTCGTCCCCCACTCCTTAACCCGACCCTTCCTTCCCTCCATCACCAGGGTACCCCTGGTCCACGATATTTCACTTCTAGCCACCTTACCCCACCAACATCAAGTCCAACCCTAACGATCACCACAACCACCCATACCCCCACCCCCACAACACCACCGCCGCCGCCGCCGCACTCATTACGGCTACCATCATACTTCCTTCCTCCCCACCACCACCACTACCTTCACTCTGCCAAACATCACTACTACCATTACTACTACTACTACTACTACTACTGCCACACAACACTCGCCCCCCCCCGCCTCCTCGTACCATCGCTGTCAGCTACTGCCTCTACCATCACTATCGCATTAACAACCAGTATTACCACCACCACCACCACCACCGCCGCCGCCGCCGCTCCATCCACCCAGCGCACGAACATATCTCCAGCATCAACTCCATCATCACCATTATCGTTTCACTATGACTACCAACGCCACCACCACCTCCGCCACTCGCATAATTCTCTTCTTCACTGTGACTACCACCACCACCACCACCATCACCACCATCACCGTTATCTTACGCTATGGCTACTACCCCCAGCCTCACCACCACCACCACCACCACCACTACTGTTATCGTTATTTTCATTATGACTACCGCCGCCGCCACCACCAGCACCAGCACCACCACCACCGTCATCACTATGACTACCAGTATCACCACCGTTATGTTAACCACCACCACCACTACCACCGCCGCCGCCGTCGCCGCCACCATCACGAATAAAGACGCTACTAACAGCAACTAATAATACACAGCAACATCAGAAAAAAACATAACAGCGATATCATCATCATCATCATCATCATCATCACCGACAACACAAACTGCACTGAGAAAACGGCAGCGATATTAACTTCACCACCACCACCACCACCATCATCATCAACAATAGCATCATCATCATCAACCATAAGCGTAATCATTGTCATAGCCATCATCATCATGAACAACAACTGCACTAACAAAACAGCAGCAGCAACATTAACTTCCTCGCCGCCGCCGCCGCCACCACCATCATCATCGACAATAGCATCATCATCGTCGTCATCATCATCGTCATCATCATTATTGCTGTCGTAGTCATATTCAGCAGTAGCATCACCATCATCACAATCACAATCCTCATCAACACAATCGTTGTCATTGTTGTCCCCCCCCCCCTTCGACTTCCCCCTCCTCTTCATCACCATCATCATCGTCATCATCAAAAAACAACACCTGCAATAACAAAACAACAACAACAACAGCAGCAGTAGTTACAATAAAACTAAGCAGTGACTTGGCTGAGTTGTTAGAGTGTTGGGCAAAATACGTTGGTTCTGGTTCTGTGCATTCTGGGTTCGAACCCTGATAAAGACAACTTTACCTTTTTATCCCTTCAGGGCCAATAAATAAGATACCCGTCTAAAACCAGGGATTGCAAGAATTTTTAGAGTGTTGAATAGAGATACCTTTTGATATTTACTGCGGCCCTTTTGTGTCTTGAGTTCCTGAGTGGTGGATTTATCCGTCCTCTGGTTTAACCCCATCGCTCGGTCCACCGGGTACTTTCAGTAGGGTCCATTCTGTTGCAGGCATTTGGAACGTGTCTTTGAATTGGGGATGCCTTCCTCCTTTCATCCCATCAGTCAGAGTGGCCCTTAAATTAATAAAGGGTTGTGGGAGTTGCCCTTTATTGTGATGACTGAAGGGTGAAATAAACAACGACTGACACAGCAACAGTTACACCACCACCACCACCACCATAGTCACCACCACTACCACCACCACCACCACCATCACCACCACCACCATTACCATCATCATCATCATCATCACCACCACCACCACCACCACCACTACCATCATCATCATCATTATCATCATCACCTCCACCACCATCATCATCATCATCACCACCATTGACACCACCACCATCAGCATCACCACCACCATCGCCACCGCCATCAGCGCCACCACCGTCACCATTATAACACCGCCATGTCAATAACAGCACCACCAAAACGACTGTATCGATACCACCACCACCACCACCACCACCACCACCACAAACATTTATTACATCAATATCACAACCACCATAAACAAGGCTTAATCAATACTACCACCATCACTGCTACCACAACCATGACTATGACGACAACCACCACCACCACCACCACCATCACTACTACCGCCACAACCACCGCTACCACACTGATAACCACCATCACCCCACCCCCACCCCCACCCCACCACTACTACTACCACGTCCACCACCACTACCATTACCACCTGTACCCTCTCCACCATGACCACTACCAGCGTCCACCACTACCGCCACTACTACTACCACCATCACCATCACCACCACCACTACCTTCACTACTACCTCTATCACCACCATCACAACTACCATGACGATGACAAGAACTATCACCACCACCACTACCACCTGTACCATCTGCAACAACATGACCACCACTAACACCCACCATCACTACCACCGCCACCACGTCTTCCGTCACTACTACCAACAGCAACAATACAAACTTCACTCATCACTGATATCTTAAAACATAAAAGACACCAACACTACCACCACCATTACCACAACAGCAAGAACATCACTACCACCACCATCACCACAACATCAGTCCTACTACAGCACAAACACCCATTCCACAAACGCTACTACCACTATTGTCATCACCACAAGACTACTACAACACAAACAACTACTTCACAAGCATTACAACAACCACCACCACTACAACACCAACATCTACGACTACCACTACTACTACTACTACTACTATTGCTGCTGCTGCTGCTACTACTCTCACAACTTTAGCACAAACAGCCACTAACACCAGTGAATGACCACCACAACAGTGGTTGCTTGACCTGCTGGAAAAAGTAGCAAAGTCCACCTCCCATCACACCTGTACTATCTTCTGAAAGGAAGGACACCTCAGACTGGATGCTGTCTGTGTCTGGAAAGATTTTTTTAAAGGGGGGGCGGGGGGGGGGGGTTGTGATTGCAACCCCTTTTGTTGTAGAACCTGTATGAGGAGCAGGACTGACCCGGGGTTACACAACAGCTAACAGTGCAAAAATAAAGAAAAAACAACAAAAAAAGCAACTAAAATTAAAATTTAAAAAAATACGATTTGAACAGTTTTTCATATAAAAAAAATTGACAAAATATATCCATCCTCCTCATCATCATCATCATTATTGTCAACATCAAGGCCATCGTCACCCCCTCCACCCCCCAATGACACCTCTGCTGTCACTATCATCATCATCATCATCATTGTTATTGCTATAATCAATATCTTCATTATTAACATTGTTATTGTCATCATCATCACCATCATCATTATCATCATCATCAGCATCAACTTCGCCACCACCACCACTATCACTACCATCACCACCATCGTCATCATCGTCACCATCATCATATTCACCACACCCACCTGATCCTCACCGCCCTCCTCCTCCTCCTCCTCATCGTCATTAATCTAATACCATCTCTGCCATTATTTATTTCCACCTAGTCCTTAACCATCATCATCATCATCACTATAGTCACCATTGAAACCCCCACACCACCCCTCCACCACCACCAATAACAACAGCCAATACCACCCCCTCCACCACCACCACCATCATCATCATCATCACACAGTAATTATCCTCCCTGCTGGAGCTTCTATGGGTGTCACTCTTCTAGAAATAGCAGCCAAATCTCCTTCATACCACACCTTGCTAACTTAGAAGGAAGGACACATTGGATAATAGAGTGCTACATGCACTTATGCACGTGGGACAAGGCAGGGTGGTCATAACTGGATACCTTTGTTCGTGGGCCTGGAACTAAATAACAACAACAACCGCTATCACTACCATCATACCATCAGCACCAATAACAACACCATCATCATCAACATCATCACCATCATCATCCTCGTCATCATCATCATCATCATTCTCGTCGTCATCATCATCATCCTCCTCCTCGTCATCATCATCATCATCGTCATCATCATCATCATCATCATCCTCGTCATCATCATCATCATCGTCATCATCATCATCATCATCATCATCATCATCCTCGTCGTCATCATCATCATCATCATCACCATCATCGTCGTCGTCGTCATCACCATCATCATCATCGTCATCCTCGTCATCATCATCATCATCGTCATCATCATCATCATCGTCGTCGTCATCACCATCATCGTCGTCATCACCATCATCATCACCATCATCATCATCGTCATCATCATAGTCATACATTATCGTCATCATAATAGCCACTGATTTATCAGCAGCAGCAGTAATTTCCTCGTATCGCATTATCATCATCAAGATGATGATAATGAGTAATCATGATGATCACCATCATCATAATCATCATCATCATCGTCATCACATTACTCAATACCTACCATCTTTATCATCATCATTATCATCATCATCCTCTTATCATCATCATTATAATCATTATAACCACCACCACCGCCGCCGCCGCCACCGCCACCATCATCGCCGTCGTCCTGATTAGCATTCTTATAATGACCATAAATGATTGTAATCCCCATCATTGTAAACATGTTTTTCGTCATCACTAATCCTCTTCTCTCTTCTAACCACCACCACAACCATTAATATGGTCTACCACCACCACTATCACCACGATCGCTACTACAACCATTGTGTCACCAAGTCCACTACCACTACCACCACCGCCGCCGACAGCGTCACCATCAAGATGTCCATCACTCTGTCCACTGCCATCATTGCATCAACGTTTCCGCCACAACCAACATCACCACCATCACTAATTATTCGTTATTACCCAAGGGTTGTTATAATCTTAATAAAACAGTCCCCCAAAAAATAATAATGACACAAAACCCATTAAAAACTGCTTACTGCTCTAGTGTGAGGGCATAACTTCAGAGAAAATGAATTCTTTGAGCCGGTTTCAATTCGTAACAAGTGAATTTATATCGTTAAAATATAAGTTTGGGTAAAACACTTCACACTTTGAGCCGCCATTTCCCTTCTGAACCGTTTCGAAGGGAAATGAAGATATTTGTTATAAATTAATATCTACGCTAATATTGTTTTGATCCCCAGCTCAGGTTGCATCCAGCAGACCTAAAAGACATTCCAGTCTGATCATTCCGTCTTAATTCTTTTATATTTTCAAACAAGATGTATCTAGGACAACACGATACTATGTCGTTTTAATTTTTTAATACAGCAGAGAGATTGGAGTATGGTTTAACTACTTTTTCTAGCATGTTGTTGAGGGAAGATTTGTTGAGACGCTGAAAACAATGCTGGCGGTATTTGAGCATGTGTGTTTATATTCCAGGTTCAAATACCCGCAATGTTAACTATTGTCTTTCGTTTTTTCTTGGGTCAATAAAATAAGAACCGCTCAAATATTCATGAAGAGGTTTCAAGCAACTGTACCCTTCCACTAGTTGTAGAGATGAATGGTTTCAATTCTTGGACCGGATGATGCGCAAAAGACTCCATTGCTGCAGCCACTTAACTTGGCAAAAGTGAGTAATCCTGCGACGAACAGACGTCCGCAGTGGAAGGTAGAGGTTTTATATGTCATTACAGAATCCGGGAAAATGGCCTTAAGCGCTTAAGGCTCAGGAAAGACTGTTGATCCTTATATATATACATGTGTGTGTGTGTGTGTGTATGTATATATATATATATATATATATATATAAATATGTACACTATTTACATTTGACGGATATTTGTCCTCATCTTGTTTGTTGTTAACACAACGTTTCGGCTGATATACCCTCCAGCCTTCATCAGGTGTCTTGGGGAAATTTCGAACTTGGGTTCTCGTTCCTAAGGCATTTTTCGATGCTATTATTATTATTATTATTATTATTATTCAGGCATATGGCGTAGTGGTTAAAATCGCGGGCTACTAACCCCAAGATTCCGAGTTCGATTCCAGGCAGTCACCTGAATAATAATAATAATAACAACAACAACAACATCGAAAAATACCTTAGGAATGAGAACCCAGGTTCGAAATTTCCCCAAGACACCTGATGAAGGCTGGAGGGTATATCAGCCAAAACGTTGTGTTAACAACAAACAAGATGAGGACAAATGTCCGTCAAATGTAAATAATTCCTTATCTCTTGAATATATATATATATATATATATATATATATATTATTTTCTGAGCTTCCCAAAATAAATACCAGAAATAAATTTCTAGTTGGTATCTCTGTAAGAAATCATAAGTCTTATCACATTGACGAAGAGCGATTCTTTACATATGCTGTAACCAATGCCTTGGCAATTGAAGTCTCTTTAAATCTATCCGTGTCTTCTAATTGCCGATTGTAAGAGACGGTAAAATCGAAGTCTCCTTTCTGCCAGAGTATAAAAGTAGACATTGGGAAGAAAGAAACTAAACGAACTGGTTAAGTGAATGGGCGGGATATGCAGAGCGGAGATGCAAGCAATCAGTCGTTCATTAAAAATATACTTAAAAATGCAAAAAATAAATAATATATATTTAAAAGAAAAATAATTTAATGTAAACACACGGGCATTTAAAAAGACAAGAAAATAAAAACTCAAAGACAAGAATTAGTTTAATTTTCATTAATAATTGCTCCACTTTCTTTTCTGTGAAAGTATCTAGCTGACTTGGTTCGGTTAATTTCCTCCAAACTAACCAGAAATTATATCTACAAAACAGCAAGATAAAAAAAACAAAATGAAAGAAATCGAAAGTAGAATTTACCATGATTGTCGGCGGAAGTTGACACCTTAAAACAGCGACACCTGGTGGACATAAAATCAATTACTATATTCATTTCTCGATCCAAGTGGGACTGTCATACTTGAAGCATCACTTTATTTTATTAAGATTAAAATATAATGAAGTTTCACTGAACACAGAGGGAGAGAGCCGTGTACGGAACGTCACAGTATTCTATTTAGATTACATTACCAAAAAGGTTCTGCAAACAC
>NC_142941.1:4226875-4271875 GCF_046866305.1 Octopus bimaculoides
CACCACCACCACCACCACTAACAACAGCAACAACACCAGGAGACCCCCTACTACCGCCAACATCACTACCGACAACAACAACAGCACCCACCACCACCACCACCACCATTACCACCGTAACCATCACTAACGCCACCGCTGTCGCCACTGTCATCATCATCATCATCATCAGCAGCAGCAGCAGCAGCATTACCCATAACAACAGCAGCAACATCATCAGAGTTGCTGCCTCCGCTACCATTGTTATTGCTGCCGTTAATAATATCATCACCACCACCACTACTACTACCACCACCACCACCACCATCACCAACACCACTACCACCACCACAACAACAACAACAACACCTATTATTACTATCGTTACCAGCAGCATTACTACAACAACCACCACCATCACCATCACCATCACCATCAACAACATCGCTGCTGCTACTAAGAGCTGTAGTAGTATCCTTGTACCTGCCACTACTCCCACAATCACCACCACCACCGCCGCCGCCGCCGCCACCACCAACACTACTACTACCACTACCTCCACCACCACCATCTGTAGTATAATTGGTATTACCACAACTAGAACCATCATCATAACCATCACAATCATCCTCACTACCATTTCCTCCCCCCACCACTCCTACCATCACTATCATCATCATCATCGTCGTCGCCGTCGTCATCAAGCCAGTGTGAGAGCCTCTTCGACGTTGGTCACTTGTGTGGCTAGAAAGAGCAGTCAAATCTTCAATTCTTGTCATTTGAAAGAGACAGAAAGAGGTTAAGGAGACATTTGACAGCGTTGTCTCTGATGGGATGGTCATGGCTAGAGTGACGTTGATCACAGGAGTGGTGGTGGTGGTGGTGGTGGTGGGAATCTGCTCAGTCAGGATTGACCTGGGTGTCAACAAAACAACAACACCAACAACAACATCAATCATCATCATCATCATTGATATAGTTACAATGACCACCAATCACAACCACAACAATCAACAGCATCATCACCATCATCATCATCTGCAACATCACTGTCACCACCACCACCATCACCATGGTTACCATCACAACCACAACCACCACCATCAGCATCATCATCATCATCATCACAATCACTAGCATCAACATCACCATATAATCATCACCACCACCATCACAATGATCTTCTTCCTCCTCCTCCTCCTCCTCCTCATCATCATCGTCATCATCGGCATCAAATTCAACAACAGCAACCATAACATCCCCATTATTATCGTCATTGTTGCCACCACCACCACCACCACCACCATCATCATCATCATCATCTCAGCATCATCAATAGCAAAATTACTACCAACATCATCATCATCATCATCACTACTAGAACCACCACCACCATCATCATCATCATCATCATCAAAGTTATTGTCATCCTCCTCCTCCTCCTCCTCCTCCTCCTCCTCATCATCATCATCATCGTCATCACCATCACTATCTTTCCAATAATCACCACTAATAACAATCAGTCTCTCTGTCGCCACCGTCACCATCACAACCGTTATCACAGACATCATTGCTTCCATCTCCCCACCATTGTCCTTACCCCCACCACCACCACCATCACCACCATAATCAATAACGACAACAACAACACCAGCATCACCATGGCCACTATCTCCATCAGTTACCCCCTCTCCTCCCCCCTTTCGCCATCGCCCTCATCACCACGACGACGACTACAACTACCATTATCAGCATTGTGCTGTCACTGCCACCACCACCACCACCACCACTACTACTACTACTATCACCAACACTACCACCATTACTATTCCTGTGTAATCACTATTAGGTGTATCAATGCTGTCGCCACCACCTATACTACTACTACTGCTGCTACTTCTACTACTACTACTACTACTACTACTACTACTACTCAATCGTTATTAGCAGAACTACCACCACCATCACCACCACTACTATTAACAATAACAAACAATGCTATCCCCCTCCTCACCACCACCACCACCAGCATCACCATCATTACTGTCAGCGGCAGCAGCAGCAGCAAACATAATAAAGCATTGCTAGGTATTATCAAGGCCACTATCTCAAAGACCACCACCACCACCACCGCCGCCACCACCGCCGCTGCCGCCACCGCCACCTCCACCACCACTTCCACGGTTATCAGAACTGGCAACAGAGAACCTTTACAAGCATTACCATAACACCACCACCACCACCACCATTGCATACCACAACCACCACCACCACCACCACCACCACCATAACTATAATTAGTGCCACAACGACCCACATGTACAACAACAACAGTAACAACACATCCATCACCACCACCACCACAACCACCACTATCAACACTACCACCACTACCACCATAAACACCTCTATCAACGCCACCACCACCACCATCATCATAATCATCATTAGCATCATCACCACCACTACCACTGTCACTTCATCACCACCACCACCACCACCACCACTACTGTAACTATAATTAATGCCACAACCATCAACATCATCACAACCACCACCTCCACCACCACCACCCTCACCACCACTGTCCCCATCAATACCATAACTACCATCATCATCATCATCATCATCATCGTCATCACCACCAACACCCAACCACCCACATCATCAACATAGTGACCATCAAGTGGTACACTGTACATCATCATCATCGTCATTACCATCATCATCATCGTTATCATCATCACCACCAACACCCAACTACCTGCATCAACATCAAAGCCATCATCATCACCACCACCATCACCACTGCCATTGGCATCATTATAACTACTGTCACTCTAACCCACCGCCTTCATCATTGCCACCACCACCACCACACAAACCATTATCTCTACCAATACCACCACCATCATATCATCATCACCAGCGATCAGCCACACTTCCACCACTAGCACCACAACCATCACAACCAGTGAATGATGATGATGATGATGATGATGATGGTGGTGGTGGTGGTGGTAGTGGTGGTGGGGGCTGAATGGTTATAAGATGGCATTGAGATGGTCTTTACATGGTGACTAGATCTGCTTGAAGTAGCAACGAAATCTCCCTCAAATCACATCCTACCCACCATCTCAGGGAAGGATTGACACGTTAAGCAGTGACTAAACCTCAGAATGGATGGCCATGCACAGAAGATCGCTGATGATGTGTCTGTTTGCTTCAGAGCTGGTCTGGAGCTACACCACCACCACCACTACCACCACCACCACTACCACCACCACTACTGCTACTACTACTACTACTACTACTATCACCAATACAATTCTTACCACATGGTTCCGGGTTCAGTCCCACTGCGCGGCACCTTGGGCAAGTATATTCTCCTATAACCTTGGGCCAAACAAACCATTGTGAGTGGATTTGGTAGACGGAAACTGAGAGAAGCTCATCGTATATATATATATATATATATATATACATACACACACATTGTCAATATCCACATGGCTGCAGCCTGAAACATTTGCCCAATGTCTTAGAAATGCTTCCTGTGACAGACAAATGTTGTTAGCATCTAAGGAAAAGTTGGTTAAGATTTATGTCTTATCCGTCACACACCATAAAAACCAATGTTAAGCATTGGTTCTGAAGAGTCTCCTGAAGGTTTTTAGGGGAGATTTGCAAGGACCCAAAAGTGTGAATTCTCAATCTCTTTGATTTCATGGCACACTGGAAGAAGACAAAAAAATTACCAACTCACTTTCTATGGAAACAGTTTTGTTTTAAATATAAGTATTTACTTTCCTGTAACTTAGTGGTTCAGCCAAAGAGACTGATGGAATAAGTATGAGGCTTGACAAAAAAAAAAAAAAAAATGAAAATCAAGTCCTGGAATCAATTTATCTGACCAAAATTTTTCAAGGTAATACTCCAGCATGGCCACAGACAAATGGCTGAAACAAGCAAAAGATAAAAGAGAAGATAAAACTCTGACTTACCTTGCTTCATAAACCACATTCTTGTAAAACAAAGTTATGACATTTCTTAAGTTATGACATGTCTTAAAAGACAGTCAGTCATTAATAAGTCTTTAGTAATAATTGGAAATTATATTGGTAAAAATCTGTGATAAGCCAGGATATCTCTTGTGGTGTGCAAGTGTGCCATAGGCGTTGGGAACTGTCTGTAAACAACTTCTCAAGAGAACTGGAAGAGTCCATTGTCAAAATTATTAGAGGGTGTAACAGTTCCAGAGGTTTGGGTCCAGAGTTCAATTCCTACTAAGTCCAATTTTGTTTTTCATTCCTTCCTGTAGTAGAGATAGGCATGGCTCTGTGGTGAGACGTTTGTTTCCTAACCACATGGTTCCAAGTTCAGTTCCACTGCCTGGAACCCTGGGCAAGTGTCTTCTACTAGAGTCATGGGCCAACCAAAGCCTTGATAGACAGAAACTGAGAGCAGCCTGTCATGTGTGTGTGTGTGTGTTTGTATCTGTGCTGCTTCCCTAGTACTACTTGACAACCGGTGTTGCTACGTTTACATCCCTGTAACATAGCAGTTCAGCAAAACAGATCAACAGAATAAGTACCAGGCTTTAAAAAAAAGTCCAGGTGGGGGTTTGTGTCTTTCTGTCTTTGTCTCTTTCTTTCTCTCAGAATTGTCAAAGTTGCACTGAGAGAGTGCCTTAAATCGGTCACTCACAGTGGCCCCTTTATGGCCCTCCCAAGGGAGAAAGAACTGATTTAGGATGTAGCCACATCTTCCATTTCCACTGAACACATTACATAAACTGGACACAAAGACACCTCAGAACAAGGTGGACGGTGACAGATCGATCTGTGTGGACCATCAGAGCAAGAAGTTTTGGTTCACATAAACACCCTGAGCAGTGGCAAGACATGGATTTTAAAACACCACACCATCCTGGGCCAGGTCTCACAACACCACACCATCCTGGGCCCGGTCTCACAACACCACACCATCCTGGGCCCGGTCTCACAACACCACACCATCCTGGGCCCGGTCTCACAACACCACACCATCCTGGGCCCTGTCTCACACCACCACCACCCCCATCTCTCAATATGCTACACACCACTCTTCCTTACTTTGGCATGCATATCACAGTGCAACTTATTACGTCGCACCCCTCCACATGTGACCACCCCAAAAGATATTACGCTACACCCACACTAGATCTCACAGAGCACCACTCACGCCACAACATGTACTACAACACATCATGCCGAACCATACCACACACCACTGCCCACCAGTCCATCCTCGCCCTCTCCACCGTTTTCCCAATCAACTTATGTTCAATAGAGTTCGCTGTTTACTGTCGCTAGAAGCTAGTTTACTACCACTGTGGCTACAGCGACCATACTACCACCCTGCTGATACTACAGCCAGTGCTACCACACTGTTGCCAACAACCACTACCACCAACACCGACAACAACAACCACAATGATGATGACAATGAGAAAAACCATTATCTTCACCACCACCACCACCACCACTACCGCCACTACTACCTTCACCAACACACCACTATTGACATAACCATTGTAATAAATGTTATCATCATTGCAACCACCACCACCACCACCACCATCGCCACCACCCCACTCCCACCACCACCACCACCGCCACCACCCCACTCCCACCACCACCACCACCACCACCATCATACCTCATTACTAATAAACATCATCACCATCACTACCACTATCAGCATAATTGCCATAATCAGCACCGGCGCCATCGCCATCACTACTAATGACTACCATTAACTACCAACTACTACTATTACTACTACTATTACTACTAACTACTACTACTACTATCGCCACCACCACCACCACCACCACCACCGTTTCTGCTGCTGTCATACATCATCCTGTTTCCCAACAGCAGCATCATCATCATTGTTATCGGCATAACCATCTCTGCAACAACCATCATCATCATCGTCGTCATCACTGCCACCATCAATCAGTATGACACTGCCACTACCACTAAACCACCACCACCACCACCACCACCACCACCACCCACTCCCAATTTGTCATTTCCAATGGGTGATGTGAGGCAATGATGATGATGATGATGATGATGATGATGGTGGTGACTGAGATACCGAGTGGATGTGATGGTGGTGATAGTGGTGGTTGTTGGTGAAGGTAGGAGGACGACGACGACGACGACGACGACGATGATGATGCTGATGATGATGATGATGATGCTGATGATGCTGATGTTGATGATGATAACCTAAATGATGCTAATATATGATAACAGGGATGAGTAAGGTTTGTGGTAACGATGATGATGATGATGGTGGTGGTGGTGGTGGTGGCAGTGATGAAGATGAGGGTGTTGATGATGATGATGATGGTGGTGGTGGTGGTGGTGGAGGTGGTGGTAGTGATGGAGATAACCAAACTGCTGTGCTGCTGCTGTTGGTAATGAAAATGATGGTGTTGTAGTCAATTATGATGATGAAGCTGATAAGAACGAGGATGATGAGGATGATGATAATGATGGGGTGGTAGTGGTGGTGATGATTATGGTGGTGGTGCTGCTGAGAATGATTGATGATGGTGGTGGTGGTGGTGGTGGTGGTCATACTGCCAGTGACAGTGATAATATCAGCGTCTGAACTATGACGACATCCCCCCTCCCCCATTCCCCTCTTTACATTTACTGTCCCCTAATTACTCGATTTTCCTCCCCTCCCCTCACACACACCCATCATTAAAGCTCTTCTATCACATCTCCTCGGTCCACTCCCTTCTCACTTTTAACTCCCTGTATTGTTATCCCCTTCAAAATCACCACCAATAACAACAATAACAACAACAACGCCATCATCATCACCACCTCCATCACTGCTACTCCTCCTCATCATCATCAGTACCCCCCCCCACCTCCTCCTGCACATCATCATTAAGCTTCGCCCCCATCATCATCATCATCACCACCATCAACGTCGTATTTTATAAATTATTGATTACTGCGTGGAGGGGACAGTGCCCATGTCATATGCAGACCCTTCCAAGCTGTCACAGTCAATATGGTTGGTGTTTAGTTCAAACATCTGTGGTGCCATGAACCCTGGGTTCCAACCCTGGCAAAGTCAAGTTTGTCTTTCGCAAAAAATAATACCAATCTAATACTGGGGGGGCCAACGCTTGTCCCTTGTTTTTTACTCCCTGGATTACACCTGTATCCTTCAAAAATTCCATGTTTCCCTAAATTCACCAACATTTCTCCAGATAAACTTATGCTCTCTTTCCTATTTTGACCCCTGTACTGTTCACTTTTCGATTTTCTTGTGATCACAGGTTCAAGAACAGGGAATCCATAGGGTGCAAACACAACTCCTAGAATTTTTAAGGGGAGATGAAAATGCTTTGGACATCCTCCTGAAAAACTTTCATCACCAAAACGAACGACCAGAGAAACATTTTGGAAAATGATTTGTTACATTACTTTTCCATTATTGAATTTATCTTGTCTGAGTGATGGACAAATAATAATAATAATAATAATAATAATAATTATTATTATTATTATTATTATTATATCATCATTATCATTATTATTATTATCATTATTGTCATTATTATTATTATTATTATTATTATATCATTATTTAAAGCCTGGTACTTATTTTATTGGTCTCTTTTGCCAAACCACTAAGTGACAGGGACATAAGCGCTTCAAAACTGGTTGGGGATAAACACACACACACACACACACACACAAAGCTTCTTTCAGTTTCCATCAACCAAAACCACTCACAAATCTTTGGTCAGCTCGAGTCTGTGGTAAAAAAATATTTTTGTCAAGGTGCCACAGAGTGGGACTGAACCCAAGAACCATGTGGTTGGAAAGCATACTGCTTACCACATGGCCATGCCTGCTAACCGTTCCCCATCAAAACTGCTGGCCTGGTGCCTAAATCAGAAACCATTACCAAAGACAAGTGAGCTGGTAGAATCGTGAGCACAGCAGGCAAAGTGTTTAGTCCTGGGGTCGGTTGGTTCCACTATAACCCCTTCATCATGGCACCCCACCATGGTTGCAATACAATAAACAAAACAAGACGAAGGTTAAGAATATTGTTGGTCACATCTTATTCCTTGCGCTCAGTCCAGAATACATAAAAACTGATGATGTCCACACTTTTATTAGCATTTCCAATTTGCTTCTCCACAGTGTCCGAGCCTTTACTTGGTGTTAATATTAAACCTGGTTAACAGTGATGTGATGCCAGTGTGAATTTGGACTTTTGTCTACATTAATTGTTTGGGGTGTCATTACAAATTAGGTGCAATATTTTTGTCTGTTGCCAACATTTGTGATTCAGTTGTGTATTTTTATTACAGATCTTAAATCAATATTGCAAAGAATTAACCAGTTCTGCAATGGCTCATGCCAAAATGAAAAAAAAAAAACTGATTACTTTTGAAAAATTTCCGTCAAAAAAAAAAAAAAGAATGGAGGAATAATTATTTCTTCAAAATAAAAATGGTGTGTATCTTATAAATATTCAGCTGCAGTCTATAAAAAAAAAAATACTGAAATCTTGAATGCCAGTTTTTGACCAATTGCAAAGAATATAAGAAACTAAGAGGGACATTGTATTTAGACAAGCTAATAATATCTGAAACATATCCAAGATACAAACAGCAATGTATTTTTTGAAAGTCATGTGGTTGTGTTATGGTTTACATGTTGAATAATTAATAAAAGAAAGAATTATCTTCAATGAGGTTTATTGATAACGTTTTTAATATACATAATGTACAATTTGTTGTACACATGTTACGTGTGTGAATTAAGAAATAATGAATTGTCGAAAGATGAGAGCTGAAATGTCTCATACAAATGTAGGACATAGTCTCTGGTTACAACAGGAATAATCTCTTAGAGAGAAAGTTGAAAGATGAAAATTATTTTATTAACCATGGATCTAAAGACACATAGCCTTTGGTGACAGTGAGAGAGTTCCCTTTAAAGAACTGAACTCTAGAGTTTTATAAGTCTACCAAAAGGTTCCAGAATGTCCCTTGAGATCTTTAGGTATGAACATTAAAAGACAACACTTAATATTGTTAACATACAGTTTAGCAGTTTTTAAAAAATGAAAGTAAATTGGTCATCACCCATCATTTTAAAGCTGGGTTTTGTCCCTATTAACGAGGGTGACCGGATCTACCTCAGTACCATATCAACTGCCCTCACACCATTTTGACATCTTGCCTGGCTTTGGGCATCCTTCCTTCGCAAGCTAACCCTCCCAATCTATCGCATTTTACTTTCACTTTCTTTAAGATAATTTACTTTCACTCTTTTATGACCATAAACTGTATGTTAATCGTATATATATATATATATATATATATATATATATATATATATATTTGATAAAACCAATCACAATTATGCTGGGTTCGGTATGCTGGAACGGTGGGCCTTAGCTGCAATTTTTGAAATACTGATGATATTACTAGAAGATACTATACCAGCAGGAACTTGTGCACGCATTATAATGAGGGAATTCAGTTAATAAAATTAAAGGATTTCACCAGTTTTCTTTATATTCTCTTCTTGAAATTACGGGATCTACCGGTCGATTTATTTCTATCTAAAAAAAGAAAAAAATAATAATAAACAACAAAAAACAAACGTAAACTGCACGTTAGCCGTCAATACAGGAACTGGTTAGCATTAGACTATGATACGAGAAGGTTTCTTTGCTATAATAAAATTGATGAGGATATCCTTTGTTAGTTTGTTTTTGTTGGTGTGGGGGGGGGGGGGGTCCAGACGATCGAAGGTTTTATTGTATAAGGAGTTCATCTGTCAAATAAAATTGTAACTGAAATAATTTAATGTTTTCACAGGTTCTCAGAATCAAAATGCGAAAGAAATGGTATTTTGTGATGGGGAATCTCTAAGACCATTTGTCGTGTAGAAATCTTTTTGCGGGTTTCGCTTTGTCCGGCCCAGCGGCTCCCAAACGTATTTTGTTCTGGAACCCTTATTTGACGTTTCTAAAAACCACTTAACCCCTATCTATATTTTACAGACAATCCCTGCTATTTTAATAAAGAATTAAATAAAACGAATATTTTTCGAGAGATATTCAGTGGAACTTGGTGCGACGCAAAATTTTGACACCAAATAACGAAATATCTAAGCAGCTTTTGAGTGTTCTTGAATGGCTTGTAAGTCTTTCACGTTGTAATTATTGGTTTAGTCTCAACACACGCTCTCAGATCATATCACTTACAAGTACATATCCGAATATATATATATATATATATATATATATATATATATATATATATATATATATATATATATATATATATATATATATATATATATATATATATATATATATATGGCGTGTATTGACTAAAGGAAATAGTTTAGTAATGGGGCGTATGAAAACCTCGACGGAAAAAAGTGTCGAGGGCTTATTTTGTCAAAGTTTTTACAAGGCACTTTATCGCGTCGAACTTAAAATTTTTATCTCAGAACCATTAGACGAAACTTTACAACTTTGTTAACTTTTAAATTTCAGGCTCGGAGACTTGTCTATTCGAAACCCAAATCTGTCAGCTTACAACATCAGTTTTGTTGTTGAATAATATTTATTTATTTCTTTTAGCCGGAATAAATTAACGGCTGAGATTTTAATGTAAATTATATTAACACTGTGATAATCATTTGACAAGAACTGCAAGGCTCCCAGTTCACATTTAGCCATCCACTCGTGTACAACAGTGAATCAGAAATTTGAAGGTGCAAACTCTTCAGCTTTTATATTGGAGTAGAGTAACAAGTATATAGAATATATTCGACTAAGTGTGTGTGTGTATATATATATAATTACGGTAGGTGGTCATATTTTCTTTTATTTATAATATAAATTGCTGTTTAATCTTCAGGCTTTCAGCACCGACTTCTGAAATAATTTGGTAGAGTTTTGGAGTAGATATACATAGGAAAAGAAAGTGGACATGTAATAAGTTAAAAAATAATAAAATTGGCTGCTATTTCAAGCATGTCTATAGTCCATGTAGAAGCTTTCTTGATGCTCCACTGCTTATATTTATTTACTATTGGCAGGGCCGGTCCCTGGAATTTTTAGAAGGGAGGGCACAAGGCCAGAAGGGAATACAATTCCAGGAGAAAAGGGCGTAATGACAGTATTTAGAAGGACGCACTTCTTTTCTTGAGGGTGGCACTTGCCCCTCAGCAGTCCCGGATAGGTGTGTCCTGCTTTGAACGTCTGGATTCTTAGCCGGGATTCGAAACCCAGTGTAGATTTTCCTATGAGTCTCTTCTTCTTGTTCTCGACATTTGCACTTAGGAATTTAGGAGAATCAATTGTCATGTTTCGATAAGTCCTATTGTTTCCTAGGGTTAAACCGGGTTCAGACGAGATAAATGACGAAAAATCCTGTTTAGCCTGACTTAATTCAAGTAGGCAAATATAAATGGAGAATCCAAATTCAAATTTTTCTCATTCGCCTGGCTAGAGGATCACTTCACGCATGATATGTCACCGTGGGGCTTTACAACTCTCACCCTCTCTACTCCTCAACCCGAAAAGGTAAAGTCTATTGCTCTTTCTCTCGCCTTCTTCCGTCCGTCACAGTAGCATAGAGGAACCTAACTATTTACGAAATGGACTGCAGAACTGCAACTTATCTTTATACAACTCGAAGCAGTTGTTTTTTTAGGTTTGTCCCGTACGATGAGAAAATCTGGTTCGTTCAAACACTAAAATGTTCCGACTTTGGATGGCGGAAAAAACAAAACAAACAAAAAAAAAGATTCTGAAATCAGCAAGGAGTTCCAATCCTGCCGTGCGAACTCGTGAACATATTCATGCCAGCTCAGTCTAGACCTCGTCCTGCTTGTCTTTAACGGAGCTCTTGAAGGTATGTCTTGTCCATTGTGATAGCAATTGTGACTATCGGCATGGCTGTGTGGTTAGAGACGTTTGCTTACCACCCACATGGTTCCGGGTTCAGTCCCACTGCGTTGCACCTTGGGCAAGTGTCTTCTGTTATAGCCTTAGGCCGACCAAAGCCTTGGGAGTGGTTTTGGTAGACAGAAACTGAAAGAAGCCTGTTGTATGTGTGTTTTGCCCCCACCATCACCGCTTGACAACCAGTGCTTGTGTGTTTGCGTCTGTGTAACTTAACGGTTCGGCAAAAGAAACCAAGACAATAAGTACGAGGTTTCAAAAAAATAAGTACCGGGTGTCGATTCGTTCGACAAAAACTTAAAGCGATGCTCCAGCATGGCCGGAGTCTAATGACTGAAACAAGTTAAAGATAAGTCGCAAATAAGTATAAGTTTTGTAATTTAGACATTTTGCTTATTCCTGGGTTCAGAGATTAAGGGTGACTTATTCTCGGACCACTGGCATTGATAAAGGTGTGATGGAAAGGATATTTGGCTGCTATTTGTAGCAGGTCTGCCTGCCATCCATTGTTAATGTCTGGGATGAAAGTATGACATAAAAACTGGCGATATTCTTAGCAGCACTTTTAAAGGGGTGGCACTTTTTGGTCTGCTGTAAGCAAAATGTATTTTTTTGTGGGGTCTGGAGGCGGCAAACGGAAGGGCCGCCTCGGATGGCACACACTCTAGCTATGCTAGTGTCTCAGACTTCTCGATATAACGATTATTATTCATAAAGTTTATGGTTTTTCAGCGTTATTCATAATAATTCTTGATGTTTAAAATCTTATTGGAGAGAAAAGGATGTGGATTGCACACAAGTAAAATTAGGCTATGAAGGTTTTTCATACACGCGCTTTTATCTATAATCTGAGGGTTGGGCATTCTTATAGAGGAATTTCTTTGGATGTTAAAAAAAATGTTGGATTTTTTGCGCTTGTTTTTTCCTTTTTTTTTTTTTTAATTATTATTTATTCAGAATTGTAATCTACGATGTTAAAAACCTTCTCATTCGAAGGAATTCTAGTTTTTGACGCACTAGAAAATTTCTGAAAGGATGAAAGACAAAGTCGACTTCAGCGAAGTTTGAATGCAGAATGATCTGATCAATATAAGCAAATTTTTAGGGTTGTTCAATACCATTAACCACGAAAGAATGAAAGGCTTAAAAAATTTTTTTTTAATCAACTTCGGCGGGATTTGAACTCGGAACGTAAACAGTCAGAATAAATAGATAATACAGGCTTTCTTTATTGTATAAAATATAAGAGACTGGATTTCAAAAGTGCTGGTGAGGACCGCGTAGCAAGTCAAATGTATTCCCACCTAGAATTTATTGTTCATATGACTAATGGCTTTAATACCATTCCCAACCATTTCAATCGGTTTTTTTTTCTCCTTTCTTTAATAATGATTGATGGCGATTTTTTTCATCTGTTCTTTTCATCTACCATTCTGTTTTTTCTGTCCCCCCCACCTCTTAGTTTTTATTCCGTTCAACACCATTCCTGACTTAACGATTTCACTGTAGATAGCTATAGCTATGAACCATACAATAAACGTGGCTGACTTTTCTCTGTGTGTGTCATAGATATTATATTATTACAAGTTATTATTGACGGTACTGTATTAATTTTACGATGGCCACTTTAGTTATTAGATCCACCAGGTATTTTGTCATGTTCTTTCTCAGTTTCTGACAGCTCAATCTCGCTATTAATTCCAGTTCCTTTTGTCGCCAACATTGTAATTCTGTTGGCTTCATTGCAACGTTGCTAAGAATATCGCCAGTTTTTATGTCATTCTGTCATCCCAGACGTTAACAACGGATGGCAGGCAGTCTTGCTAGAAATAGCAGCCAAATATCCTTTATATCACACCTTTATTGACTTTGACTTTAAAAGGAAATAAGCGTTGGCATTGTAGTCGGGCGTGTTCTTGATAAAATGAAAGAATACAATGGATTAGTCGCGACTGGATTGCCATATGATTATAGGGTCTGTTCAACAATTGTCATCTTGGATATCTGTTGTATCGGTGGTTAACCTGGGTTCATTTGGCCCCTGGGGGACCATGTAAAATTTTTTGGGGATCCACACAAGCAAAGTAGTAAAACTGGGGACTCACAGTATATAAAGGGTCCAGGAAAATAATTGAGAATAAACAGTTAGGTAATGTTTAACGTAATTCAACCTACACAAGTGAATGGGGGGAAAACGAAATGGGAATTTTGAAAGAAGTATCTATAAAACTAGTTTCTAAACATCGAATGTCTCTGGGGGTCCACTGGAACGAAATAGCAATCAAAGGGGGTCCATAATTTTTTTAAATGGTTGAGAATCACTGAGCTGTCGTCATCAATAATATTAACGAAGGAGCCTCTACATCAGTGGTTATCAACAGGGGACCCCTAAAGGTTCGTGTAAGATTTTTGGGGGTCCATGCAGCGAAATAGTAAATTGGGGATCTACAATAGTATTTTAAGGGCCCCTGGAAAAAATTGCTTTAGATGTATGTATTGGAAGAAACAGTGTGGTTTCTTTCTCTAATTGTCCAGCCTACACAAGTGAATGGATGAAAAACAAAATAGGGATTTTGAACATTGAATGACTATGGGGACCCCTCAGAATAAGAAAGTAAACAAAGGGGTCCATAGGTAAAAAAAAAAAACAACAAAAAAATGGTTGAGAACCACTGTCCTATAAAGTATAAACCTTACCTGGCCTTGTGTGCTCAACTCTTGATTAAGCAGTAGGGGTACTGTCATGACTTGGGTATTTAAACTTGGTAGAGTCCACTCAGCTGTCTTCATGTCCCACCACACTGATTTCTCCAGCGAGAAAAAAAACAACTGATATCCAGTGCTCGGCTGGTCCTTCCTTTATGGACGCCCCCCCCCCCGGCCGCCGCCACCACCACTAAAAGGATGGAAGGCAGAATGAACCTTGATGGGATTTGAAATCAGAATGTCAAGGATTGGAACGCAAGGTGTCAAGCATTTTAACGACCTTGCTAATGAAGTGGTGGGAAATAAGCGGAGTGATTACCTTTTTACTTGCTTCCTTGTGGCCATACTGGGGCACCATTTTGAGGGGTTTAGTCAAACAAGTCACCTGCGGAACATACTTTGCAAGTCTGATATGCAAATTTATTGATCTCTCGTCCTGAACCATTAAGATACAGGGATCTAAACAAACCCATACTAGTTGTCAAGTGGAACGGAAACAAACACCATTAAGGAAATATTACATTGCTTGGAAATGGGTGGATTCGGTGACCAGAAGGGCATCAGGCTGTAGAAAACCTTAACAAATTCCATCTGAGCCATGCAACGCAAGGAAATACGGGCATTAAATGATGATGTGGGGAATTCTTTATAATGAAAGTAATTAAATATTGTGCGTTTAATTATAAAATTTACTCCATTACACAAGTGTGATGATGTAAATTATATCTTTTATTTAAGACTGGTTTGTTTTGTGGCTAGAATTCCAATCACTATTAAATTTCATAGGAAATTGTAATTGTGAAAGCAAATATTGGACACTCATCTCAAAGCTTATTGAATATACTCGGATATTATTACCTCTGCCTTAGCAAAACTGGAGGTATTGTTTTCAGTCGTGTTTGTTTGTTTGTCAGTGGACAAGATATCTCAAGAACCGCTGGATGGATTTGGATGAAACTTTCAGGGATGTTTGGCCTCATGACTAGCATGGACTGATTAGATTTTAGGATCGATCTGGTACTGGACAAGGATTCTGGGTTATTTTTCCTGTTTTTTAACTTAATTTTTGAGAGCAGTCAGGTTTGTTTTTAGTATTCTTGTTTGTGAGAGCAGTCGAGTTTTTCAGATATTCTCATTTTAAAAATCATCTCTGGCTAATTGTTGAGAGGACGTTGGTGTTGTCTTGGCGGAGGTTTGCACTCTCTGAATGCTCATTATTATTATTATTATTATTATTATTATTGAGCTGGCGAGCTGGCAGAATTGTTAGAGCGCTGAGCGAAATACTTAACGGTATTTCATGCTTTTGCATTCTGAGTTCAAATTCTGCCGAGGTCAACTTTGCCTTTCATCCTTTCAGGGTCAATAAGTATTTGGAACTCTGTCGTTGGAAATCAAACTTCTTGCCCACAGCCATACCTGTGCCTATGTGGAAGAATTAAAGATGGCATCTTATTAGTTTTTGTTGTAAATAGTTTTTTCTCTTTGTATAGCATGTATTTCTGTTTACTTTTCAAGTTAAAATGGTCTGCGTTTTTTGGGGTTTTTTTCAAAAGTATATATTGACTTGACCCCCCCCCCCCCTCCCGCTTCTGACAATATGTCTGAAAATACCTTTAAGAGATTTAAAAAGCAAGTATTTACATAACAAATAACAGCCAAGTAAACTGGGTTAAACCAAACCACTGGCACAGTCTATTTTTCTCGCTACAAAGAACCAATTCAAACGTTACAATTGTCAAATAGAAATTTCTACTTACGAAATTGTTGCCTGTTCAGATCTGCTGAGTTTGATCAGAGTCAGCCGGAAACCAGAAAAGCAGCTTTAGAAGCCGGACTGTCAAAATAGACTGATTTATTTATCTTTCATTTGATTCATAAAACCATCATTGCCACTTTGTCCAACAGTTTGCTCTCCTGAAATTAATGGTTGTTCTTTGAAGTTTGTCTTTACCTCCCAACTTTGTCAGTTTTTAAGTTGGCTGGGAAGAGATTTAAGGGCTGCAATAAAGGCATTAAAATGTCTGGTATTTTGTGAAAAGATCAAGGAAACTTGTTTTGAGTTTGCATTAATAGGAAAACCATTAGAAATCGTAGGCTGCCCATCATTTCCGATGGTAGCTGGACCTCATCTTTTCCCTTTGTATTAAAAAGTTTAGTTTTTGTTTAGTTTACTTTTAAGGGCGTTCAGTTCCAGGGTTCCTTTCCATGCCTGGAGTTTGTTCTCAAAACCTTCTGCAGTGATCTGGCATTTCATTCTGGACAGGGATCCTTCGCCGTCTGAGGAACAGCGGCCATTATCACACACATGCATATCTGTAATGGTTGTTATTTTGAATTTGTGAAGATGTCCTGATTTGATTTTCTTTGTTGCTGAAATAGTTTTTAAATTGACCAAAATATAAACAACCATTGCCTCACAACTGGTTACAAGTTGTTAGTTTAGGGCAGTGGTTTTCAACCTGGGTCCATATAAGATTTTCTGGGGTTCACACAAGCAAAATAGTAAACTAGGTCCCACAATAATATTGTATGGGTCCATGAAATAGTTTTGTTTCAGATGTATTTAATGCAAGAGACTGCAGTTTCTTTCTCAAGTCCAACGTACGATAGTGAATGCATGAAAAACAAAATAAGAATATTGAAAGACGTATCTATGAAATGAGTTTTTAAACATCAGATAGGTTAGGGGGGGGGGGGGCCCATCATCAGAATAGGGTGGTAAAGTAAGAGGTCCATAAATTATAAAATGGTTAGGAATCACTGGTTTACGTTTGGTTTTTAACCGATAACTTTACTTTATAGAAAGTGCAGAGGTTCAACATTTTGCAGACCTATCTTTAATCTCTGTCATCAATCTCTAATGATAATTGTTATAAATGTTGGCCGGTCGATTGATTTCTCAAGTTATGCTCTTTACTCTGCAAAAAGGGAGAGAGAGTAAAAGAGAGACGGAGAGAGTTAAGAGCTGTAAAGGTCTCCTTTAATTTTCTCTAAAATAAGCATTTTTAATGGAATTGTTCACAGATAAGTTTGGAATAAATTTGGGATTAGGTTTTTAAAATTTAGAAAAATCTTAATATCTATTACGAATATACAAATGAGAAATTTGTTTTAATTTTATTTTATTTTAAGGTAATGAATATTTTTTTCTTTTGGAAAAAATTAATTTTCATTCCATCATTTTGTATAAACACCAAGAAATTTTTATTGATGTTAAAATCTGATTATTGCATGTATACCAAATTTCTCGATGGCAAAAGCATACTTCCAAAGTTACCTGTCATATGATGGTTAATCCTTAACCAATAATCAATTATTTCAATCGCAAAAAATATTAATTTCTTTACCAATATTTCATGTTTCATACAAAGTATGCCATTTACATTCAATAAACTCAAACGACCAGTCTAATTAAAAGAAAAATATTTTGAACTAATTTTCAGACATATCTATGGATAATGGTGAACCAACCCGTGAAGATGAAGGTGTCTTAGTCATTTCTTCTGAATCGACCCCAATCCCAGAACCAGAGACAAGAATCCTCCAAAATAGCTATAAATCTGGTATTGTGCGCCGCCAAGCTCGCCTAAGTACGAAGCTGTTTCATTGTGATACCTGTGGGAAAGATTTCTCCAGGAAGGAATATCTGCAAATGCATCAGAAAAGTCATTTGCCTGAAAATCCGTTTACGTGCAAAATATGTGGCAAAGAATTCGACAGGAATTTTCCTTTGAAGAAACACCAACAGACTCATGAAACTGCCAAGAAACGGAGAGAGAAATATAAAGAGAACAGATTTAAATGTGAAATCTGTGATGAGAAATTCACTGACCATTCCAGTTTGATGGTTCATTATTCCAGTAAACATTCAAATGGCAACGATGACGTCAAAGGAAAAAAGGACTCAATAGCGGAGTTCTCCTGCCATATCTGTGGCAAGTTCTACAAGAAAGAGATTTCTCTTAAACGTCACATACCTATCCACAAAAAGAAGCCATTTCATTGTGATTTATGCAAGAGAAACTTTGTGTTAGATAAACAGCTGCAAGAACACCAAGCCAAACATGGAATTAACAAAGATTAATTATAATAATGATAAATCAAAGTTGTTGTTTACTCATCTCACTCTTGATTAAAGCAGATTTATGACTAAATACATTTGACTTGTGTTTATTTCTTCTATAAGTGCAGGCTTGGCTGTGTGGTTAAGAAGTTGCTTCCCAGTTGTGCGGTCTCCGGTTCAGTTCCATTGTGTGGCACCCTGGGCAAGTGTCTTCTATGTAGGCCTGGGCTAATCAAAGCCTTGCAAGTAGATTAGCAAGTTGGTGGAAACTGAAAGAAACCCATCATGTGTGTGTGTGTGTGTGTGTGTGTGGGTGTTTGTGTGATGGTTGCACATCAGCATCCCCCATCATTCAAACGATGTTGTTTCTAGTCTTCTTAGATCTTGGTCATTATTTAACCATGGCCATGCTGGGGCACCATCTTCAAAGTAATCATGCAATGTCTTGTAGCTTTTGACCTTTTGATGATGTGGGTCTTTAGTTCTTGGTTGACATTGTAGGGTAGGTGTGAGAGGCAAGATCTGGCCTTTCTGAACATAAATCAGGTAAAATATTTTGGACAGATATGGCTAAAGTGGAATGGCTTTGGTCAGGGATTGAAACCACATTGTGTTGCAAACATACCAGATGGTTATCTCTTGTTTCTTACTGTTTCGTTACTAAATAGTGCATCATAGCAAGATGTATGGGTAGGATGCTGAATTCCTGACCAGAAGATCAGGAGTTCAAACTTTACTCCACCCCAGCCGTTGTAGTGAACCAACGAGGGAGTAAATATGTGGTCACCTGGTTTGTTAGAAATAGCAGCTAAATCTTCAACACTCGTGCTGTAACTCTTTAGAAAAACAGGGCTACATCAAAGGAATAACCACAGCTGGAAGGCTTTTGATCATAGGTCTGCTGCCTCAAGGTTGGCTTGTGGTTAAACAACAACAAATATGACAGTGACTCTCTGCCTCTATGCAAGGCACATAACTCTGCATGACACACTCTGCTAAAATATTAAAACAATAGGAAAAGTGTTATCATCTGACTCCTGTCTCTAACTCAGGGGTCAGCAAGACTCCATACATCATTGACCCCTTCGTGGAATCATTGATAACTTATCGACCCCCACCATGTCTGGTGCTCTAACAATTCAGCCAATGTCCATCGCCTTGTCTGTCTGTGTGTCCTGCTAGATTCTTTCTAGAAGATCCCAGGAATGGGAAGAAACAAAACAGAAAAGAGATACAATGACAACAACAACAATAAACACACAACAAAAAAACAGAAAAGTAAAATACAACACAGTTATTCCTGTGTTTCACTTTAATTAACCCCCCCCTCTCTTTTTTGTTGATGATAGTTGTTTTTTTTTCTTTTGTCTTTAATTAATTGTCTTTAGTTTGTCGTTAGAAACAAATCTCCACATTTTACAGTTTAAAACATTGTTGGGGGGAAAAAAAAAGCATTTCATTTTTAGATAATAATAACAATAATAATAAATGTTATTTCATTTTCTGTTTTAAATCAAATTTTTTTATAGAGATGAGGTGTTTATTATTATTATTATTATTATTATTATCATTATTATTTTTTTTTTTTTTCTAGTAAAAAAAAAAAATAATTCATTTTTCACTTTTGGAGCAAATATTTCTGTATATATGTTTATTGTAACATCGACATCCCGGATACTTGTTGTTGCGAAGGAGGAATTGGAACCGTGCTTTGTCAGAGAGGCAGACCGAGAGAGAGAGCAAGGAGAGTTGAGTGTCTTGCCTAATGACCCAAAATAATGGCTGAAATAATAGTATTACTTGCAATGGCTACGGTAGCTGTAAGGCTTGACCTTATAATAGCCAGGAAGGTCCATAAGTGCCCCCCCCCAACCATTCTGACATCACATTAACCTTATTGTTATTATTATTATTATTATTATTATTATTATTGCTCATGGTTGGCAAATGGTATAAAACAAAACCCAATTATCAATGTTCTGGGTGTTTATCATTATCATTATCATCATCATCATCATCATCATTTTCCGCCTCCTCATGTTTCAACTTTTGTTTGTTTTCAGAGTAAAATCCATGTAGCATGGTGTGTAACATGTTGTGACATGTGACGTATTGTAAACCATGTGACACAATGTAACATGTAATTGTTTCATCACCATTACAGTTTCTTGATCTTTGTCAGTAATACACACACACACACATATATACACTTATACACACGTACATACATGTGTGAATGTGTGTGTATACATATATATATATACATACACACACAAATTCACACATGTATGTGTATATGTGTGTATATATTTATATATACACAAAGGTATGTATGTAAATTCATCATATTATCAATTCAATTTTTTATAAAAAAATCAGACAAAAAGGGAGACTTTTGTTGATGTTATTACTGTTTTTGTTTTTTTGCTTGGCTTTTTTTTTTTTTGTGGTTTCTGTATATTTTTTTCCTGTCTTTTGTAAAAAAAAAAAAAAAAACCTTTTTCAAACGCCTGAAAAATAAGAAAATGAAAAAGAAAAAAAAAAACAACTATGTAAGGAGGTGGGGAGAAGGAAAAGATATTGGGGGGTTGGAGATGGGGGTGTGTGTGTGTGAAAAACCCTGCACAACGGGGATGGGTGGAGATGTGATGGAGGTGTTTGTCTGAGTGAAGGACACATGTAAAGGAGAGATATAGAAATGGGAGGTGTGGTGAAGATATACGCATAATTATGTATATGCGCATGTGAGTATATGTGTGCATACATATACATATGTAAATACATATATATATATATATATAGAAGGTAACAGATACACACACGCATACATGCACACATCTATATATATATACATACATAGGATATAGATACACACATACATAAAGTAGAAAAGTAGAGCGAGAGAGTGTGTTAGCGTGTGTTTTGTGTGTGTTTTTTATGGATGTGTAGGAACCATTCTCATCAGTTGTCGCTAGTCTTATGCATGCGTTTGTGCCTGAGCAGTGTGTCACTGCGAGCAAACTGCTTGCTGCAGATGACACACTGGAACGGCTTCTCGCCGGTGTGAGTTCGTCTGTGTGTTTTCAGGTGATGCTTCTGTCCGAAGTGTTTCGAGCAAATGTCACAGTGGAATGGTTTCTCTCCGGAGTGAGTGCTCTTGTGGATGCGTAGCGTGCCGCGGCGAGCAAACTGCTTGCTGCATACGTCGCAGTGGTAGGGCTTGGAGGAGTTGTCGGACTTTGGGATCGCGGCAGCTGCAGCTGCACGGGCCCGTGAACGAGCGGCGGTCGATGCCGTCGTGTTCCGAGAGCGAGCCGGGGCTGGTGCCGTGACAGGCTGTGGGGGCAGCGGTGCTTGTGGAGGCGGTTGTGGTGCAGGAGACATGGGAGAAGGGGCCGAGGAAGAGGAGTCGTCGTCTCCATCGTCGTCGCCGTCCTCGTCGGCTTCTGCATCCTGGTCAGTCTCGGCGTCGGCCGGTTCGGTCACTGGGACCGGTGTGTTGTTCACCATGACAAGGGGCGTTGCTCTGTTGCCGCTGATGCTGACCATAACTCTCGCATTTGGAGGAAGTGACCCACTGCCACCACCACCACTGCTAGCAGTACCACCACCACCACTAGCACTGAGACCAACACCACTAGAACCACCACCACCGCCACCAACCATAGCCATGCCACTGGCACCACCACCACCGCCTCCACCACCACCACCACTAATAACAGAAGCGGCCGCTGCAGGACCTCCCATGTTGCTATTATTGCTGACGCTGCTGTTTGGAATTTTCACAGGATGGTGGTGATTCTGGTAAGTTGGCCTCTGCAAGACCAGCGGCGCCACTGTCAGTTTCTCAACATTGTCGTTGACATGTGCCGTCTTCTGGTGTTTCTCCAATGTTTTACTCAGTAGGAATTTCTTCCCACAAATCTCGCAGTGGAATCGTTTCTCCATAATTAGCATCGTACCACTCCAAGATACATACAATAATACTTTCGCTCACCTTCTCTTTCACTTCTGTTACTGTTGCTGTTGTTTACGATAGTCTTGTTATGGCAGCTGTTGTTGTAGTTAGCTTACTTCAGTTCCACCAAGATCAACACACAAATATATTTATGTGTATGGATATGTGTATAGTTTCTTTTGTCACAAGTGTTGGACATGTAACGTATGTGAGAGTGTAACGACTGTACTTGTGACAGAGTCCAGGGCTCAAAGAAGACCTCCACAAATTTATTGCAAAAATATACTCCTGAAATTGATTTCCGGTGAAAACAAGTGTATATAAAAGTATATACACAACTATATGTATATATTGATGTATATATATATATATATAGTGATGGGGAAGTGTCACTGTTGGTGAAATTTGGTGATGAAGAAATGAAGAGAATTCTTAAAGGCTGCTGCTTCTCATATTGCTGACTGTTGCGAAGATAGAAGGATGTGGGCCTTTGGAGAAATAAACGAGAGCGGAATATTTTGAATAATGTGAAGATATTAACTTGAAAGTGTGTTCATTTTGATTTAGGGTTCAGATATGGCCCCTAAAGAAAACATCCAGTGTTGGGGACTAAAACAGCAATTAAAATATATTCAATGAGTGAAAGGTGATCAGAGTGGAGTGGAGAGTGTACGTAGCAGGTGAGTGAGAGGTGTCCTGAGATGCCGAGTGTGTCTATCGAGTAGAGTGCAGTGTCCATTGAGTGATTGCATTTAGAGTGTGGCTAAAAGATGAACGAATGTCCCCTTTTGTTTTTTTTTTGCTCACTGGGTGAGTGCAGAAAGGGTGTGGGTGAAGAATGTCCTTAAGACCTCGAGTAAAACAGTCGAGAAACAGAGATATAGAACAATGGCGAGGTTTGGTGTTGGAAGTGATGTACACGAGAAGAATGAGTGGACTTCATCCAGGAGAAACCGGTTGCAATGTTGAACCTTCTGGTTCTTGTCCTGCTTTGAAATTGGGGGCTTCAGGACTTGTCTTCTGCCCCGACACTTGATGCTTTAATCTTTAAAACTGTCTTGGTTTCAACTTGCTGTGTAGCCCAATTATATTACTGGTACTTCACTGACACTGGAGGGAAGAGTAGCTGATGTCTGGTTGGTTCTCAAAAAAAAAAAAGGTTTGGTTTTTCCACTCCTCTCAGATAGAAAGTAATGAACACGGAGAAGATTCTCATTCACCTGGCATTGCACATTGGTAAGAAGGGGTCTCTAGGGATCTGCAAAAAAAAAAAAAAAGACACATTTTAATAAACTCCATATATGGTGTTCACAAAAGCTGCTACTTTCACAGCTCTTTCAGTTTGAATATCAACAGAAATGTTATCTCTAAGAGACTGAAATGGATAAACTTCAAAGATAAATGGAACAAGAAAGAATGTTTTTAACTGTTTCCCGACCATATTCCTGACAAAAAACACTTGAAGGGCCATCAAAGGGAACAAATTATAAATGGTCTGGCCACATCACTTGTCTGGAGAACAACAGAGGGACAATCAGGGTGATGGAATGGACACCAAGACAAATGGACAAGATCAAGAGGCAGACCAAAGATAAAATGGTGAGATGACCTCACCCTCTACCTGAGGCCTACATGGCCACGACTGGCCAGAAGCAGAGGTGGAAGGAGTCCAGGGAAAGGTTCTCCCTTGAAGAGTGATGAAGCCCTGGATAAGGAAGAATCTGAATGCTAAAGGGGAGGGCAAGCCAAAAGGGTTTGTGTTTGCTTGGGTTCATGCAGGAATCAACTGCTTCTGTTCATAATAATCATTTTTTCAAAAGTTAAACTGTACTTCAACAGAAACATAGCAACAAGAAGGTTAGTGTGATTTGACTGCTATTTCTGGACCAATGCAAAACCTGTAGAAGTTAGTGGAACAACTGACAACTATGAAGGTTACGTCAATAGTGAAGAGAAGCTATTTTGCCCTCGATATCTATTTGCCAGCCTGGTGGACTGGGTCCCTCGACAGAGCTTTTGAACTGTTCGTTTTTCAGGTAATTGTCAATGAAAACTCTTTAGAAGCCTATCATATGTGTGTATGTGTGTGGGGTTCATGTGGATGTGTGTGTATGTTTATATTGGCCATTTGTGAGATAGAACTAACTCCTTTAATCCCAACCTGCCAAGACTGCGCTTCATTCTATGATACAAACTTATTCTTTCAAAGTGATTCTCAATAAAAACCTTCCATCAAAACTTCATGTCAATTTATGTTCTAAACACCAGCTTAATAACGGCAAAGTTATTTTTAAAAATAGGGAAACAAAAGGGTTAATCACCATCATCATCATCAATTGATGTCTGTTTTCCATGCTGGCATGGGTTGGATGGTTTGACAGGAACTGGCAAGCCAAAGAGCTGCACCAGGCTCCAGTTGTCTGTTTTGGTATGGTTTCTATGGCTGGATGGATGCTCTTTCTGATGCGAAAATGATCTCAAGTAATCTAAATTAAAACCTTCCATCTAACCACCAGCTCAATAACGACAAACAAACGATTTCAACAGAAATCAGTAACAAAAGGGTTAAAGTGTCAGCCAGTTCGACCCCTAAATTAACTGGGCCCTGTGTGTTTTTGATAAATATTCAAGTTAGGTCTCCAATCTGAGGATATTTTCCTCTCACCAGTTACAGGTACCCTGAAAAAAGGGGTCACAGGTACTGCCCCATTCTCCCCTCATTCAGCCATTAAAAATAAAAGGTAAACAAAACCAGAAATACCTCGCAGTATTTATGTCCAACCGAGTTATCTCCCCTTTTGTTTGTATTTTATGTCTTAGGAGATTGATGAAACACCAGATTGATGTGACTAATGTAATTCAGTGGTTCTCAGCCCTTTTTTCAGTTTCCATCTACCAAATTCGCAAGACTTTGGTCGGCCCAGAACTATAGTAAAGGACATTTGTCTAATGTGCCGCGCAGTGGGACTCAACCCCAAACCACATGACTGTGAAGTTTCTTAACCACACAACCACCTATGTCCCTGGATGTTGGAAGTATATTGGTTCATCTGGAAATCTTAACTGTAATATCCCAGAACCTTATGCAAATGGAGAGACATCTCATTCTCTGTCTCACCATCCCTGTCACATTTCTGGAAAGAACACTTCATTCTACACATCCATAGTTCATTGAGCCAACAGCAATAAGCACCAAAGCACACAGAAATCTTACATAATCCCCCAACGTCTTCTCCAAAGGAAAAATTTAAATCTCATCCCATGTTTCTCAACAGAACCCTATCGTCTACATTGCCTCAGTTCATCTAACTCAGTGGTTCTCAACCATTTTTATTCTATGTACCCCTTTCACTCTTATTTTACTTTACTGGACCCTCAGTCATTTGATGTTTAAAAAATCCTGTTATGGTTTTATTATTAAATATTATTAGAAATTGTACAAAAAAAAATTCTTAAAATATTTTGTGAGAGTAAAACAAAACCTTATGTGGATCCCCAAGGGTCATATGGTCCCACTGATCTAGGTGTTAGGAATGTTACCTGTAACAGACTGGCGTCCTATTCAGGAGGAGATTTATCTCTTACCCGTTGAGAGAAAAATTTGGGTGTCAAAAAAAAAAAAGCATCAGATGTAAGGTATAACCATTTAGCATTTAAACTGGCCATACCTGGCCAAAATATTCTGCTTACTTTAAATTCAAACTGGCCAAATCTGGTCCTCTCACACCTGCCCAAGAATATCGTTTTGAGCATAAACAATCACATCATCGAAACCTCAAGATTACAAGAGAAAGCAGGATAAATCCAAAGCAATGTGAATAAATAAGCCTGAGTTTTGACAGAAGAATCTGAAATGCTAAAGGGTAAGAGAGAAAAACTCAACCAGTGGAGAAATGTGGTGTGTATGGAGGATGTCAGTTATATCTGGGGGATAATCCTATCAGTCAGGATTATCCCCCAGATAATCTGGGAACAGTATTCATTGTATAAAGCCAGGACCAACAACATCTTTATCTTTCTTCATCCTCCATTGAGGGGCAAATGATGGAAACATTGCACTTTCCTTTCCTCAGGTCAGTCAGATTTATCAATATTCTTCAGACTCTACTTTGATACCAACACAGACATGCACAAGCATCTTCCCATTCTGAACTTCATCTGACTCAGTGTACAGACGAATGTGTGACAATCACCCATTTCACCACACAAAACCAAGGGCTTTGAAGAATTTTCAAACAAACTGACCCCAGTACTTATTCTTTTTCAGCCCAGCACTTATTCTATCAGATGTAAACACACCAACACCAGCTGTGGTAGTGAGACACACACGCAATAGGCTTCATCTGGTTTCCATCTACCAGATCCATTCACAAGGCTTTGGTCAGCCTGAGGCTATAGCAGAAGACACTTGTCCAAGATGCCAAGCAGTGGAACTGAACCCGGGACCTTGTGGTCGAGAAGCAAACTTCTTACCACAGCCATGCCCCACCTATGTAGGTACAGGAGTGGATGTGTGTTAAGTAGCTTGCTTAACAACCACATAGTTCCAGGTTCAGTCCCACTGCGCAGCACCTTGGGCAAGTGTCTTCTACTATAGTGTCGAGCGAACCAAAGCCTTGTGAGGGGATTTGGTAGATGGAAACTGAAAGAAGCCTGTTATATAAATGTTTGTGTTTGTGTTTGTCCCCCTGCCCACCATTGCTTGACAACCAATGCTGGTGTGTTTATGTCCCCCAAACTTAGCAGTTTGGCAAAAGAGACTGATAGAATAAGTACTAGGCTTACAGGGAATAAGTCCTGGGGTTGATTTGTTCGTCTGGGGACAGTGCTCCGGCATGGCTGCAGTCAAAGGACAGAAATGAGTAAAATAATAAAATAATACACACACACACAGACATATATATGTAGAATGAGCTTCTTTCAGTTTCCATCTCCCAAATCCATTCACAAGAGTTTTGTTGGACCAAGGCTACAGTAGAGGACACTTGCCCAAGGTGTCAAGTAGTGGGACTGAACCTGGAACCATGTGGTTGGGAAGCAAACTTCTTAGCGCACAGCCACGCCTAATCTCTGGAGTATTTAGGTTTGTGTTGTTGTTGAAAGGGACAAAACTGATTGGTTCCTTGCCACCAGGAGGATACTTTCAAAATGTCTCTTCATGGAATCAGCACAAATTTGGATTGTAGTGTCTGCTGTAGAATTGTTGAGGAAGGTTATGAGAGGAACAAAGGGTCATGTCCCCTGCATTAAGAGTGGGTGCTGTTGGATGTAACAGCAAGGAAGAGAGTGAGGGGACAAAACTGGGCCCAGGGTTTATGCCAGAGTTGATAGAAACAAGTGGGACGGAAAGACCTGCTCCATCAACACATGTTGCAATCTGATAGGAAGCTAAAGTTCTAAGAGAGGAAAGCCAAATGAGGTCCAGAGGCAGGCAATTTCAATAAGACATTTGCAAGTTGACAACAATCAATAATGCATAAATTGCTTGCGAACACAACCAAAAGCTGCGCTGATGTGAAGCACAGCAACAGGGGTTTTCACTGCATTTCTCCAAGGTGAGAGCCTGCAGTTGAGTGCCGTAGAAAATGCCAGCAGTGGATGTGACTTTATGGAAACAGTACTTTGGAGTAAAGACTGTTTGCCAACATAACATGGCAGTCCTGGTTTAGGACGAATGTTGCTGTAATTTAGCCCCAGGAGACATAGTCTCCAGCTGGCTGTATGACACGATCTGTGACCTTATATTTTCAAACAAGGGAATAAGGACACAGATCGTGTCATATAGCCAGCTGGAGACGATGTCTCCTGGGGCTAAATTACAGCAACATTCGTCCTAAACTGGGACTGCCATGTTATGTTGGCAAACAGTCTTTACTCCAAAGTACTGTTGCTGAATATCTCTCGTTGTGAGATTGAAAAATAGTAATTTTCTAAGTACTGATTTTGATTTGTTTACACTTGCCTCAATAGGTGTTCGCAAGCAAAGCTCTTTGTCCAATGAATGAGGGGTACTCATAAGTGGGCTGGTTACACCCTACGCTCGGATGTGCTTTTAACGTTCCACTGGCACAAGTGCCAATCAGGCAGTACTGTCATCGGCCACATCAGCAGTAAATAAATAAGTTAAATAACATTTGACAAAGAAATCTGTCCGTTAAAAGGGTTAAAGATAAAACAATCATCATCATCCTCATCATCATCGTTTAACGTCCGCTTTCCATGCTAGCATGGGTTGGACGATTTGACTGAGGACTGGTGAAACCGGATGACAACACCAGGCTCCAGTCTGATTTGGCAGAGTTTCTACAGCTGGATGCCCTTCCTAACGCCAAACCTTTACAGTAAATATTCATAAGAAAACATTTCAAATGATACATATTTGATTTGTTTCATTTGGCTTTGCATGATTGTCATTGTTAGAAGGGGTTGGACAAGTTATACGAGTGAGACATCTTTTACAGCCAGACACATCTTCACTATCATCTCTCTCTCTCTCTCTCACTACACAGTTTTGCCATCATCTCTTTCATTATTGCTCTCCTTATCTCACCCTCCAACTCATTCTCTTTTGATTTCCATCTGGGGTATCCATGAATCTACTCTACAGCAACACACCGATAGGTGTCCCCTCTACGCCTTAAATCTCTCAACTGGCACAAAGCCACACCCCTTCAACACTACTCTCTCCTCTCACCCTTCCCAGTTGAGGGGGTTTTGTCATGCAAGGTACTCGGTGACCCTGCCGGTGCTGGTGCCACATGAAAAGCAGTACACTCTGTAAGGTGGTTGGCATTAGGAAAGGGCATCCAGCTGAAGAAACAAAAGCAGAACAGACAATGGAACCTGGTGTAGCTCCTGTCAAACCATCCAACTTTATCAGGCCCACATATACATTATATATATAATGTCGATGAGTGTAGGCTTGAAACCTCACAACCTTCCATTTTAACTGAACATCAAACTAATGTGCCTTATCTGTTGTTCCTTCATCTTGTTTTTTGTACAATTTTGAACCACACACACACTTTCACATCCAAATTAGCCTGCCTGAGGCTGTAGAAGAAGACACTTGCATAAGGTACTGGTACAGTGTGAATATGAACCGGAAAGCACATGGTTGCAAAGCAGGCTTCTTAACCACACAGCCATGTCTGCACCTGAAGGATATAAACATCAATGAGAAAACTGAAGACCATTACTATCTGCATGAAATCACTTGTGATATTTGTTCGGTACTCTGTTGCAGACACTCCCTTGTTGCTTTCGCTACTAAAAATGCAGTGTTCACATGATTGATTCACTGGAAACCAATGGCACCAATATTCAAAAAGAGTGACATAAGATTTAGAAATAAAAATAAACAATAGGCGTAGGAGTGGCTGTGTGGTAAATAGCTTGCTTACCAACCACACGGTTCCAGGTTCAGTCCCACTGCGTGGCACCTTGTTTTCTATAGCCTCAGGCCGACCAAAGCCTTGTGAGTGGATTTGGTAGACGGAAAGTGGAAGAAGCCCGTCGTATATATGTATATATATGTATGTGTGTGTATATGTTTGTCCCCCCCACCAACATCACTTGACAACCGATGCTGATGTGTTTACGTCCCCGTAATCTAGCGGTTCAGCAAAAGAGAATGATAGAATAAGTACTAGGTTTACAAAGAATAAACTCTGTGGCTCGAATTGCTCGACTAAAGGCAGTGCTCCAGTATGGCCACAGTCAAATGACTGGAACAAGTAAAAGAGTAAAAGAATATATGTAGCCTGTATTGTCAGTCCAGCAAACTGAATTGACCAGAGTTATGTGCCTTGTTCAAAGGCACAGTACAATGGCTGCAGTACTAATGTTTGAACTTATAATTGAGAGATCAATAATCAATCACTTTAAACTTACAACTATTGTGTGTCTACAATCTGTGTGCCACTGGACAACTGAGGGGGTGGGTATAAGTTACAAGTAAAACGCTGCCTCTTCAGAACAGAGGCCACCCCACCAGCCAACTTCACTTCACCCAGCTGAACCCAGAGTCACGAGAGATTCAGAATCAGGAACTTGTGATATATATTCAACCATTTAACCCCTTGTTAACAGGAGAGAAAATACCCCCCCCCCCCCACACACCATCTAGAAATAATAGAACAAGGGGCAATGAAATAGCAGTAAATATACACTAATTCATTCAAGAGCAATGAAGGCTCAAGTTACACTCAAATCCATATGATCGCGGGTTTAGTTTCTGGACTGCTTCAGCCTACTCGGCTATAAATGACTACCAGCCACTCATCTAGAAATGACACAAGGGGGCAATGGAAATAGCAGTAAATATACATTTATTCATTCAAGAACAATGAAGGCTCGTGGCCCAGTGGTTAGAGTGTTAGGCTCAAAACGATAAGGTCACGAGTTCGCTTTCTGAACTGCTCAGTCTACTCGGCTGTAAACAAGTGTTAGTTCAGATGTTCCTCCATCCAACTGCAACATCCTGGATGCCCCCTGCCGAATAAGGGGATAGGGGTGAGTGGGTCTACGTCAGCTAGAGACTACATGGGTCCTCAAACAATTAACGGAAGCCTGACACTTGTCACCAGGTCAAGCTTGCTTGCGAGTGACAGCCATGACAGGAAAGTAGCAGATACGGTGGTTATTGAACCTCGGGTTAAAAAACCTGATTAAGCAGACCTATAATCCAGCCATGACTGCTCCGTCGATGTCACTATGTCTGAACTGCTCCGTCAGTTCAAACATAGTGTATCTAGGACTACATTATCCTATGTATATCTCATCATTTTTTTTCCTTGGTAGGGAGTGACCTGAAGAGATTTTGGATGTTATTTCTAACAGGTATACAGAGTTAATAAATATATTTTGTACTGTTTGATGGAGTTCGAATCGTACCGTAATCCAGTATTTTTTGCAGCCACTGTGAGAGGGGGGGGGGCCTTTAGTCCACTTTATACGCCTTTTCTACATATTTGTGGTGTTGTGTCGATGAGGGGGAAAAATCAATACACTGATTCTATCAAAAGAGTTATAGTTCCCGGGTGACGCTGCCAAGTTACAGTGACACAAGAGTAAACAAACACTAAACAAAAACAGCCAACGAAACATATTAAGGAAATAAACGATCACTCACATTAGATTAACGGAGTACACACAATCACAAGCAATCATTCACACGAACAAACACAAGCACCATCATTCAGCCAGTTAGAAATACCAGCCAAACCACCACTCCCTGACGTCTTAAAGAAGGGTGTTTTAGATAGCGTAGTCCGACCTACCTCCTAGAATGACGATGATATCATTGCGGCCGTCCCGGTCTTTGATCATGGATTTTGCACAATCATCAACAGAAACACGCGTAAACAATTTACACACGTTAGAGCAAACTAGAGCGGAGCACTTCATGTTTGCGTGTGTGTATGTATGTATGTATGTGTGTGTGTATAAAGTCAGAAACACGAGTAAGCTTTATGTATATACTCGTAAGGCACCTGTCCTGGATGAAGGAGATAGAATTTAAGCTCACATTTATCTCAGCATTACTCCTATCTCTCTACCACGCTGGCTTTAGCGTCCTCCACACTATATATACATACATATTATATGATATATATATATATATATATATATATATATATATATATATATATATAACTACACACGTGTAAACACATACACACACGTAAATATATGTCCTTAATAGGATTTTAAATATTTATTATGAAGAGGACCCAAGAAAAGTGTCAGGTGAAAGGGGAAATGTCCTGAGATGTGGTATAAATAAATAAATCAATTGTAACCGATTTTTTTTTTGAATTTGAAACTGAAGAGTTTTACCGAAAATGGGATAGAAGGTCGCTTGTCGTAAAACAGCCGTAGCAACTTGTATGTGTTGTTGAGATTGTTGAGAAGGAAAGGACGGTCGATAGATAACAATAGGAAACACACATACACACGCACAGACATACATCGTACTGGCATTGCTAATTAGTCCGTTAATCATTATGCCAATAAAAGCATTAATCTGTCCCCTTTTTACAATTATTCCATTTACATGTACCGTGTTTTTTTTTTTGTTTTTTTTTTCTCTTGGAAATACAGAATCGAGCTCATTGCCAGCCACTTCTGATTCGATCGACCGCGGAAGGATGGAGCAGGGCAAAGCTGACTTCAGCGGGATTTGGACTCAGAAAGGCGAAGCTCCAGTATGGCAGCACTATGCTGTATAGAGAGGATAATAATAAATAATAAAAGACTCGAGATTCTATGAAAACGTTCATGCCTTTTTTTTTCTTTTTCAAGGGCATCAGTGACGTAAGAGATTATCTGGACTCGGGACTACTGTCGTAACAAAACAATAAATGATAGTATTAATATTATAATAAAGATGACGATTAGTTCGAATGAATGAAGAATTTCATTTATTGGTCTTAAGTAGAGCAATTTCCGACATGGAAGGCGAAACTAAAACTACGGGGGAGTCGGTTAATGGTTGGCGAAAGAAAGTGGGTGAGATGTGGGATGTTGGCTTCAATTAAAACAGATTTATTTTGGCGGCGAAGCGAGAGTTGTGTGTGTGGCTTAGCCATTGTAAGAATATTGGATCAATGCTGGATAAAGCCAGACACAAAGTACGGAGGGATAGAGGAGGGGAAATTGTGTTGCTGAGATTTCAAATAAATATTTCCCTATCATTTCATATCTTCTCTTTTATCTTAATTCTTTAATGTGAAATGCTTGAAAGAAAATTTTTTTTAAATGGGGTCAAGAATATGAATAAACTATTTAGTGGTTATTTTCATAGCTATTTTTTTTTTCCTTCCAGCCGGTCCAGCTTTTGTAAACAACGACGAGGTTTGTCTGGCGCCTATGGCAATAATTGGCGCCATTAAGCTGCATTATATTATTATATACATTAATAATTTCTGGCTTTAAACGGACAAGAAACTTGCCCTGAATTACAGGGGAAAGGGAACGGACCGGGAATTATACTTCCCTCGACAACCCATGGACAAATCGGTTCAAACACGGGTTCGAAACTGTGTCACAATTATAGTCTAACGAGAAACTGACACAAGGTTCACTTATCTCAAATGTTCCGTTGTTTTTACACACACATTATATATATATACGCGATACATATACACGATAGACAGATAGATGAATGTATGTATATGCACATAGAAAGTATACATGTAATACTAAAGTGAAAAACAATAAACGTTTCTTTTAGCAAAAATATTTTTGTAGATGTTGCTTAGCCCCAGGTCAGCCTTGATAGAGGATGCCAACGACGCCCAAGCTATGATCATCCAGCCTTTCGTGATTTTTTTTTCCAGGTGTAATGTATCTAACACTATATTAGACAATATTAACCCTAAATAGATGTCTCCTATTTTTAGTAGAATGTGATTTGAAAAAGATTCAGCTGCTATTTCTAACAGGCCGAGCAACCATGCAGAGTCTTCCCTTAATAATGAATGAAAGGCCAGACTAAACTTGCTTTATTATTATTGTCTATTTCAGCGACGAAGTAGGTAAAGAATAAAATCGACACCGATCAGGCTTGAAACCAGAATCCTAACACCCAAAACTAGCTACTACATCCTGTCTAGTAGCAGTACTGTTCCATGGCCCCTAATATTCAAACCTTTCAGCTTTGTCATCCATCTCTAAAGTAAGCATGTTAAAGGTGTATAGTCGACACTGAAAGAACATCCGACATGATATTATTTCTGGAGGTGTTGTAATGCCGGCAGGACAGACAACGTCTGAGAGAGGGAAATCTGGAGAAAATTCAAAACATAAAAGTCGACATTTGTTTATCAGATTTCGCCACAAAGGCCGACTTCTTCAATAGGAACAGATGGCTCACATCAGTCATTTCAAAGAACTTGGCACGTCTTTCTCATTGTAAATAGGAATATAAAGTCCAGCAGTCCTATAAAAAGGATTAGCTTCTATCTTAACTCTATCTATCTAATTAGATAGGTAGATAGATAAATGGATAGGTAGATAGATAGATATTCAAAGCCAAGTCTCGAGTCACTCGGTACTCGGAGTCTCTCATTACCGATCTTCAGGCAAGAATTCCACTCTGTCTGATAATATTGAGTACTTGCTTCTGCTTAATTATATTTTACACCAGTGTAATACTATTAGCCATTATGTATGTATATATGCCTATAATATATATATACACATGCAAATATATGTAGGTAAATATATAAACGTATAGGTATATATGTATATACATGTGTGTATATACACACATGTATGTATAAGTAAATATATAAACGTATATATGTATGTATGTATAAATGTGTGTGGGGAAATGTATATATATAAATATATATACACACCTCTCCAGGGTTCGTTGAGTGCTGTCTGAAAATAGATATGTCTCTAAGACAGGCCCAGTTTTGTATAGGGCGGTCTACGCGGTTTGGCACTGAATAGATGCATCACAAAAGGGTGTATTTAAACAATTTAATCTTCCATTTCAAGCCCAGATTAAACAGCTTTGTTAGGAGTCGTGTAGGAGCTACCATGTACAGGTGTGTGAATGAGCGGCACCGCTAATATAGAAATATATATTTCATGCATATAGAACTCCTATCTTCATGGATAGATAGTCTATATATATATAGAGAGAGAGAGACAGACAGATAGATAGATAGATAGATAGACAAAGATAGATGGATAGAGAGATATCTACATGTAGGCTATTGTATATTGATGAATAAGTTTGTGTAGTTTGTGTTGTTGTGTGAATGTAGAAGACAACAGACATATTTTTTCTGTTTGACTTGAAGCAGTGTTTGGTGATGATGAATTCAAACTTGGATCGTGTCCGTTAGAGCAATGTAAACAGACACCCTCCTCCAAGTAGTGACAAGACACAGGCATCAACGACTGAGACCAAACTACTAGAAAGACACTTTCACCAAGAGCCGGTCTTATACATACATACATACACATAATCATATATATATATATGTATATATATATATATATATAATTATGTGTATGTATTTGTATGTGTGTATTTTAAAGTGTTTTAGTTTGTTGAGTTGAGAAACAGTTGAGTAAAGAAACGGTTTTTAATCAAAGCTAAAAGTTTTGCAGAATAAGACATAAATAAAATTATACACGCATCGTGTGTGCGTGCGTATATATAAATATCAAACGTGAAATGTCTCTATGTATCTCTCTTCCCTCCATCATTTTGACCCTCAATTAAAACCATCATATAATATACACACGTATAAATATATACATATATACACATATATATACGTATTATATAAAGATATATACGCATACATGTATATTATATATACAGATACATGCATATTAGATAAAAATTAGATAAGGCCATTCTAATGTGTATTATATACACACATATATACACATGAAGTAAAGAGTCATTTAGTAGAGATCTATTGATACTAAACGGCGACCTGATTTGAGCAAATAAGTCATCAATATAATTGTTTACTGATCGATAATAGGAAAATAAATAAAATCAACATAATTTCGGTGTTTGAGATGGTAAGTTTTGGAATAAGTAATGTTCCAAGCCGTTTCCCAACCGGGCCACGAACACAACTAAACAACACTGGCAAGTGGGAAGAGAAATGTTTGTATAGCTTCTTGCCATAGAGATTGAACCCCCGTTCGTTGTTCTCCTGCTTCTCCACTGCACACCATAAAACGAAGCAAAAACACTCCACCCACATACACATATTATACACACACACACACACACACACACACATATATATATATATATATATATATATATACTTATATACATATATAAGCTTGTATATATATACATATATACACACATTATATATAAATATATATTTATACGCACACATATATTCATTATATATATATATATATTTATATATACACATATCATTTATATACATACACATCATATATGTATATATAATTTAAATAGTAATAATAAAAATATTACCGCGTATATATATATATATATATTATATATATACACACACGGATCGTATCTATATTCTTTGTATATATATATATATATATACACATACTAAATATACATCATATACACACGTACACGTTGTCTGAAATTAAAGCATCAGAATATAATTCCATTTGCAGAGTGGATAATAAAACAAAAAAAGGAATCACAAGAAATGGACGGATTAACGCATACGAAGGAGGATGATATATATTTATGAAACGAAGAAATCCCTTCAGATCTTACCTTGAGAAAATCCATATTCCCCGAGACAGAGAGAGAAATGGGGGAAGAAGAAGAAAAAAGGCCGCCGAATGTCTGTCGCCGTTTCTTTCTTTCTTTCTTCTGTCTTCTCACCCTTCTTCTTCTTCTTCTTCTTTCACACTTCGATTTACTTTACACACCCACAAAGGAAAACCTACCGGGTGACATTATTCAAACAACCACCTTGGGTTTTCTCTTCTTTGCTGCCGAAAACCAGGTTCGATCCTCGCTTCCTTTCAAATTCATTTATTTATTCTTTCTTTCTCTCTTTCTCTTTTATTTATTTATTTCATTATTATTACTTCCTCCACCACCGCCATCACCATCATCAATATAATGATCACCGTTGATGTGGTTGTTATTGTTTGTCACCCTCGTTTTTGGTCTCTCTCTGGGGTTTTCTCCTCTCCTTTTCTTCTATTTTTTCCACATATTTTCTCAATACGACAACAGTATTACTTAAGACATGTATATATATATATTTATATACACACACTCATGCACGTATATCTATGCGTGTGTGTGTATGTGTGTGTGTGATTCGATGCGTGATGTAAAATAAAGGCATTAAACTTATCTCATCTTTATCTCAAACTGGTTTCTTTTTATAATGTTAAACCATTAACCTTTTTTCTTAAATAAATAATTCAACCAAAAAATTCTTTTTTTCAAAAATAAAATCTTTAGTGAGGGAGATTTTTTGGATTCCCCTAGGTTGTCATCTCCCCTGCAATAAGAACTCTCTATTCTTCACTCTTCAATCATTTCCGGTGTTTCCAGGAGAAATTCTCTCAAAATAAAGCATGACAGGTTGTTGCTGTCTACGCCTAGACTATCTAGTCTCTCTTATCCTCGTAGCTGATATTTTGCAATTACATTCATAATTAATGCATGTACAACACGGCTTTTAATTACTCAGACAAGAGAACGATTAACAACAAATAGAATGGATGCTATTGCTTTCCTTAAGATGTATAACCCTTCTTCACATAGGACATGTGGTAAGGATCTGGAGATACGTAGCCGGCAGATGGATACGTATGGAAGTGTAATATAAAAGCTTATCGAAAAAATATGTCATTGCGAACCGACAGGTTTTTCCGAGGCAAATTATCTGCTATGCCATCGATCTCCCGTATTATTAGGCGTACACAGGGCAAGCTACCCCAACGTCCAGAATTATAGAATATTTTATTAAAAATCCAATTCAAATTTGCGATGTTGGTGTTTCCCTTCAAATTGATGAGAATGCATATATGAGATGTAGGGATGGTGGGATTTAGAGAAAACTCAGCTGGGGTTTTGAAATCATGAAGTAAATTTGGGTTATGGCCCGCGTTCGAATTTCGCCGAGGACAACTTTGCCCTTCATCCTTTGGGTGTCGATAAAATAATTATCAGATGAGCCCCCCCCCCCCCCCACCCGCCAAAAAAAATTGCAGACGTTGCGTTTGTAGTGAAAATAGATATTTAATCAATTTTACGTAGCGATATGCCTTTCCCAGTCATGGACTTTGCTTAAAGATATTAGACCGGTTTATCATTTGGGTTACATAGCACCTTCTTTTCTCTCTCTCGGGAAAACGCTTTCTGGAGAGTGAACTAGTTTCGCCTTCACTTACAAGGGCTCCCCGAAAATAAAAACTATTTTATCAACATTAAACGTGTATGTCTATCGACTAGGTTATCGGATGTTGTTTCACACCGCTGGTTACAATACGCTTCTTCATACTTCATATTCTAGCTTCCGAATGATACCGCCCCAGTGGCTCGGCGGGTGGGCCAACCTTCACCCGGAACGGAACTCCAGTCCGTTGCAGGGTTACCCAATTACAGGTGTGTTTCCATACACACGTGTGTGTATATTTCAATACAAGGTATAATAAAGATGGGATAAAACTTCTCATATTTATCAGTTACTTTAATTCAAAATATAGAATTTATTTAAAATTTTTTAAAATCTGCAAAATTGAAGGATCTCTCCTCTCCCCTCGGTTTTTATCTCCCCTTTACAAGGAACTCTTTCATATTAGTTCCTGTTCGATGTCTCAGTGCAATTTGGCACGCACGTACATATATATTTTTTTTTTTTTGTGTCCGAATATGATTTTATATATATATATATATATATATATAATCATATATATATATATAAATAAATAAACGTGTATATGTAAAAAATAAATGTGTGTTAGCTTAATGCCCTACTGTAATTGGGGTAGAAGAGTGTAATTATGTAGTGAGTGCGAGTGTGCACTCGAATTCTAACAGCAGCAGTGAGTGAGTGAAGTCTATGGACGGACATCCGAAAGCTGGGCTGATAAAAGAAAACATCCTGTTTGAAGGAAGCAACGTCAACAGCACAAAGGGAGATAAATATGTCAGGACGAATGGTATCAGTAATGTGTGTGTGTGAGATATGAGGTATACAAATGTGTGTGTGTAGATATTATATGCAGACCTGTAGTATGTGTGCGTATATTATATACATATATGTATATAATGCTAAATGAATTACTTGTCCATCTCTCTCTCTCTCTCTATAGATATATATATCTTTTGCTTTTGTAGATATGTATTTAAAAAGGGGGAAATGGATGAGTGTAACCAGTGCATGTAAGACTCATAAAGTGAAGGCGCGCGCGCACACACACACGTTTGTGTGTATTGCAGTTTTGAAGTTGTAGGAAAGGGAGAAAGGAGCTTGTGTGAGTGTTTGAAGAAGTAGGGCAGACAAACGACTGTAGAAAACTGGGAAAAGGGCGAGGGCGGGAGGAAGATGGTAGCGTGTTGCTAAGTTAAGAGACGAAGGAATACGTGTTTGTCTGCCTAGAAAGGGTAACTTACGGGTGGGCGAATGAATGTAGACGTTATTGGGAGGTGGAAGCTACTAGAAGGAAAGATTGAAATAACGGTTGAGACGAGGGAGTTTTCAAATGTAGCAGTTTTTGTAAAACGGTTGACCATTTCTGAGCGAGTACAGAGGCTGACATGAAACTGGTTTTATTTGCTGAGATTTACAGTGGACTCAAAGAATATTGATACACTTAATAGTCTAACAGTTTTCACCAAATAACTGTTATTTATTCAAGCTGAATTCTGAACCTGTGGCATTGAAGAAAAGAGGGTTTTAAGAATACTTCTGAAATTCTTTTATTTGGTGCACATATTGGACTGCAGCTGCTTTGAGACACGAACTTGAAAGATTTTAATCGGTTAAAATCTCCCTCAGTACTTATTCTGCTCAATATGCAGTTTAGGGGTTTAAAAAAATATAGCAATTCGCCGGAAGTGACGAATGGGACAACCCATGGTTTCCTGAAGCGAATTGGTGAAATCCTTTAATTTTATTAACAAAACTGCCTCGTCCACCGCCCACAGAAACCCTTATATAAATTACATTCTAGTGATATGTTAAGTATTACAGAAATAGTAGCTGTGGTGCTATATCCAGCATATATGTCGTTGGTTTTCTTACATAAACTATGCAAAAATTAAATATGTTCTGTACATAGTATGTGATATAAATCGTTTTCATGAACATATTTATTTCATGGAATTATGGGATGTCACTTCCGGTTAATTTACTTTCATTTTAAAACCTTAGGCTGTATGTTAACCAATGTATTGGAGACATACTTTACACTTGTGAGCCCATGGATTTACACCTGAAAGGTCATGCTTTGGTCCTCTTAGTGATAGGCCTATCTGCCGTGACTGCAATTGATGGCTCTGTCCTCCGGTCTTGTCCTGGTACTTTCTTTTATCTATGACTGCTTTTCTTCACCAGTAAACCTCAAACTCTCCTTCAGTCTTTTTAAACTCTTCGCTTGTTCCAATAAATCTCCTGTGCGAGTGATTATCAACAATGTCCTGCCACCTTTCGACATTCATGCAAAGAGACTTCATATCTCTCTAATAGATATCTTTGAAATGATCATGTCTTCTTTTGCTGGGGTCCAGGAACCCATACCGAAGGGCTTTTGAGAAATTACAATCTGATATGTTGTTTGTGACTCAACTAGCAAAGGTGGTGTTGTTGCAGTAGGAGGGGGGAAGGAGGAGTAATGTGTATGTAAGACAGGCTATCATTGTTTATGACTCAGTCAGCCCACTTGGTCTCCAAGATCCATTTTATGCTACATAGACGAATGGTTTTGAGATGCACACACTTTTTTTTTTTTAATCTACACATCCGAAGGATTCAGCATATTTGAGACCATAATCGTGAAGGAGACTCTTAAATGTTTACAAAAGTCTAAGAGAGATGTAGATATTAGCTAAACAGGAGCCTGGAAATAATTCAAAGACAAAATAAAATGCAGACATGAATGTGTAGTAAAGGAGTTAACTTTTCAACTGTGTGATTTGGGGTTCGGCCCCTCTACTCACCACCTTCGACAAGTGTCTTCTACTATGCACACATTAGTAGTGTGGAGAAGGGAGGCTGGTCACCCATGCATACCTTAATCAACCAGTCCCCCCACTAACCTAAAATTTCAGGTTTTCTGCTTAGAGTTGAAAGAAATATTTCCTTACACGTTACGTGCATCGTTGTATAATAATGATGCAAAATATTCATTTCATTTCGATGCACACACACACACATAATGCGCAACACAGTATGAATCGGTAATACAATAGACATCTGTGTATCATATTAAATGTATATACACCACAGAAAGGAACGATGTTGTGGTCTTTGTCTGAGAGAAAACCCCTTCATTGGGATTAAAAACTCAGTAGAGTAAACACTGCCATGACTGTGTAGTAAGAAGATTTCTTCCCAACTACATGGTTTTTGGTTCAGTCCCACTCTGTGGCACCATATATGATTTATATATATATATATATATACACACACACATATAAACATAGATACACATACACACACAGGGGCAGACACATGCATATCTATGTACATATGAATGAAAAGAAAGAAAAGAACAATAAAACAACAGACAGAACAAGAAGACACAAAAAAATGACAAAACAAATGCGTTGGTGTGAGAAAGAAAATATGTTGTTTATTTTGAAAAAGCAGAAAATGTGAAAAATATTCAGAAATAGATAGATAGATAGATAGATAGAGAGAGAGAGATAAACAGAAATGGAGAGTAGTTAAGAGAGAGAGGGAGTAAGACAAGAAATATACATAAAGAGAGAAAGAAAGAGTGTATGTGCGTGTGTGCGCGGTCGTGTGTAATAAAACATTTTGATGCTGAAAATGGGAGACAACAGTGACCTCATAAATAAAACTGTTCAACAATATCATATGATACGATATATATATATGTATAGGGGAGATAATGAGTGAATGTCTGCAGTGCATGTCAACATTATATACACACACACACATATATATATATAAACAAAATTCAATAGGGTGTTAAAATACCACTTGCTATAAAAAGAGAGAGACAGACAGAGAGATAAATAGACGCACATATATATTTGTGTATGTGGATGAATATATATATGTTCTATATATGTATATATATATATATAGAGAGAGAGAGATAGGGGTGATTACTGCATGTAGCTGCATACAAGCATAAGAAAAAATGTATTCACAGCAAAAAGGAAGAATTGTTCAATATTTAGAGGAAATTGAAGCTTTAGGATCACTTTTGTGAATTTCATATTCTGGATTGTTCACAAGTGAAGAGTTGAAAGGATGAAACCTGTTTCCAATAAACACGCGTGTGTGTGCGTGTGCATGTGTGATGAATTGTAAGGAAGAACCTGGCGCTGGAAAGGTGAATTATTTTTTGTTCCTTCTCTGGTACAAAATGCTTGGAAAATGTCTTTCATTATAGCCTTGTCTGTGGATTTGGTAGGTAGAAACTGAAAGAAGCCTCTCTAGTATGTGTGTGTGTGTGTGTCTTTGTATCTGTGTTTGTCCCCCAAGACTGCTTAACAATCAGTGTTGGTGAATTTAAGTCTCCGCAACCTAGCGGTTTGGCAAAAGAGACCAATAGAAGAAGTACCATTACTTTCTCCAGTCCATTTCTAACAAATATTTCTAAACAGGTGATCTCATCACCAAATATATCTCTCATATGAAGGACACAGCTCAAACATCTTTGATGGACGACATCCACTAGTTTCTCCTTGCTGTTGTATATCCACCTTGTCCGACTGCCATTGAGAAGACTTTGAACTGTTGACTACCATTTTCGCTTTAATATCAATGACTTTTACTTTCTAAATGTTGGAGGTCTTCCATATTTTAGTGTCTATGAACATGTTTAATATAAATGTATACACCAATATTTCCTTCAATGCTGTTTAGATGCCTCTCGTTAATTAATTTCTGCTTAACAAAGCTTTGCACACAACAGCAAATTTATTATTTGCTGTTTAAATACATACAAGACTGGACAGTTTTTAATGAGCAGCAGACTCAGTGTCTGGAGCTGATGAAGCCTAAGTACATAAAATGTATCCTACAATCTGATTCCAGGGGTGAAGGTGTGTGACTCAGTGGTTAAGATATCTGACTCATAGTTGTAAGGTCCTGAGTTCGATCCACGAGGGCAGGTCAGGCGGTACTGGCAACAACCACGCTCAAAATGGTGTATTTTTACGTGCTACCTGCACAGGAGCCAGTCTGGCGGCACCGAGAGAGAGAAACACCTTTCTTGCCAGCAGAGGTAATAACAGCTCCCAGAAGTTTCTCCAACTCATTCTTATTTGAGCCTGGACCCTAACAAGTTAATATTAACCACCAACAATTCATGTATCACGTCACTCAGACATCCAACATTTATTCTTTTAAATACTGTTAATACAATCAATAATGTGAGCATTATCAGTCCTACAAACATCATGCATATGTTTTGTTTATATCCCCATTTGCTGTGGATAGCGTCCAGGGAAATCTCCCCAAATGACCTTGGAGCTTTCCCCAAACGCTATCCCGCAGCAAATTTGGCATATAAACAAACGCATACACTGTGTATGTGTGACTGATAATGTTAGACATTACTAGAGATGCTTTTAATTCGTAATTTAAAAATCGGAAATGTTCAGCATATTGTATTTTATTACCCACAATGCATCACAGGCCTCGAAGCAAACTGTCGGAGCTGATCAGGGGGCCAAACAACAGCAAAAACAACAACACCAACAACAGTTTGAGATATTCCTTAAATTTAATACAAACATGAAATTTCATAATTAACTCAAAAAATGACATTTGTTTTGTTTTGTTTTTTATTAATTTCCATTTACAGTTACATTTTACAATATTTCATTTCCCCAGGAAGGACAAAAAGGAAAGTTTTCACTTGGTGCCAGTTGAACTCACGACTCGGTGAAGTTAAAAAAAAAAAAGAAATAAAAAACAAAATTTTTTTTAATTCCAGAAAGTGTCAAAGACATAGGCGTAGGCATGGCTGTGTGGTCGGTTGAGTTTACTTTGCAACCATACAGTCTTCGGTTCAGTCCCACTGTGTGGCACCATGGGCAAGTGTCTTCTATCAAAATCCTGGGCTAACCAAAGCCTTCTGGGTGAACTTGCCTGACGGAAACTGTATGGAATCCCATCGTATATATATATATATATATATATATATATATATATATACACACACACATACACATGTGTACATTAGTTTATGTGTGTGTCTGTGTATGTTACCCCACCATTTGACAACTGGTGTTGGTTTGTTTCCGTTCTTGTAACTTAGCAGTTCAGCAAAGAGAAACTGAGAGTATAAGTACCAGATTTAATAGAAGTATGGGAGCATTGATTTGTTCAACTAACCTTACAAGGCAGTGTTTCAGCATGGCCACTGTCCAATGACTGAAAGAAGCAAAGGAACAATAAATCATAATTCTTGCTGTTTTTGGTTAAACCACCAACACACAAATACTGCTCTTATAATAACAATGATTTCAAATTTCTGCCACGGGGGCAGCTTGGGGGAGGCGATTAAGTCGATTACATCGATCCCCAGTGCATAACTGGTACTTATTTAATCAACT
>NC_142941.1:4276875-4304375 GCF_046866305.1 Octopus bimaculoides
ATATATATACACATGTACACGTATTTGAGTGGTTCTGTGTATATATGTGTGTGCATGTGTGTGTGTGATTGAAATATTAAGGATGAACAGTGACTGTGTCCATTTACCAGACATGGAAAACTATTGAGTCATTTCTAGCATGTACTTTGTCCATCTTGTTCACTAACCCAGTGAACAATCTGGAAGGTGGTGAACACCTGGACATCGTAAACAATCCAGGTGACACAAAGAATTTTTGATGAGACCCACAGATGGCCTAAAGGCCACTTAGAAACACACACACACACACGCATATTTTCACACACAATATACAACATACAAATATACACACCCCACACAAACATATGCGTAAATGGTAGCGACTGGGTATCGAACCAGGAACCCTTAGATTCCAGGCTAACAACTTTTACTGACTAATGTCAAGTGATGTAACAGGTTAAAAAAATATTCATAGAAGACAACTTTAGTCACAAGGATGAAAGTAGGCAGGGATCACCAGTGATACCCGAAATAGGGGGCCAGTGAATGTGGGTGGACCCTAATGTCAGCAGAGTTTTTGCAAATACTGTGGGTGGGGTTTGTTGTTTTTTCATGGATGAATTGATTGCCAAAGTAGTGTACTCATTGGAGTGTACTCTTTGATGTTTTTACAGGATGTTGGTTTCAAAAAGTTATTCCGCACCGACCCTTGCAGTCGCTTCTGATTCTCCAGCTCATGGATGAGAGCAAACGGCTTAATGTCAAGGTCATTAGGTAACTGTGGCGTTACGAGGTGAGTGCTCCGGTGCAGCTGCAGTTCGTCGCGTTCTGCAAACTGCTGCATGCATAAATCACACTGAAACGGCTTCTCCAAAACGGTATGCGATGATTTCTGGTGCGACTGCAGTTGAGCTTTCTTCATGAATTGCTCCCTACAAATGTCGCATTGAAAAGGCTTCTCGCCAGTATGGCTCCTCGTGTGGATCTGTAGTTTATCCTTCCTGGCAAACTCCTTCGGGCAATATTCACAAGGAAAAGGTTTCTCGCCCGTATGGATTCTTCGATGGATTTTCAAGTAACATCTTTGAACAAACTGTTTTGGACAAAGGTCGCAGTGGAATGGCTTTTCTCCGGTGTGAGTTCTTCGATGAATTTGCAGTCGGTCACTCCGAGCAAACTGCTTAGGGCAAAGGTCACAGTGAAAAGGCTTTTCACCTGTATGTGTCCTCTCATGGATAAGTAATTTGTCCTTCTGGACAAATTGCTTCGGACAGTAGTTACAATGAAAAGGCCTCTCACCAGTGTGCGTGCTTCGATGGATCTTCAGCTTATCGTTGCGTGAAAATCGTTTGGGACAAAATTCACACTGGAATGGCTTTTCTCCAGTGTGAATTCTTTCGTGGATCTGAAGTTTGTCCTTGTGGACAAAATGTTTGGCACAAAAATTACATTGGAACAGTTTTTCACCCGTGTGTATTCTCTGGTGTAACTGCAATGTGTTACGTCGTGCAAACTGCTTGGGGCAAAGCTCACAATGGAAAGCTTTCTCTGTAGTCCTCGTTGATGACATGGGAGTGTGGGGAAGGGAAGGAGGGGCTAGTGGGGGTAATGTCTTTGGTGCTGGGGGTGGAATCTTGTTCAAAACTGGCTGAGGTTGTTTGAGACAAAGATTATTTTCCGGTACAGCCTTCTCGATGGTGTGCATGCGTTCTGGTTGTGTGTGTAAATAAGAATTCTGAACAAACTGTTTCCCGTAAATGTCGGGACTGAAAAGTTTTTCGTTGGGGTGCAAAATGCCATGGGTCTGTAAGTAATAACCTTGGGTAAACTGGTTCATGTAGGACTGGTTCTGGAATGGCTTCTCATCCACCTCTGCCATTCTTGGAGGCTGCTGCTGCTGCTGCTGTTGCTGCTGGGGTGGCTGCTGCTGCTGTTGCTGCTGCTGCTGTTGCTGCTGCTGCTGTTGCTGCTGTTGCTGCTGCTGCTGCTGTATGTTGTTTGTCATCGTTAGCTGGAACTTTCCGAGCATGTTGCTGGAAAGCACCGAATCAGGAGAAAATTTGTCCATGGTCTGCTGTGTAGCCATTTACAGTTGTACAGTCAATATTTGGTCAGTGGTGACATCAAGGTGTCTATCTACCTACCTGTCCAGCTTTTAATACCCATGTACCAACTTGTGGAAGACTGGACAGGTAGATACGGACTGATACAGCTGGATAAAGAGTGGTAGGAAGATGAGACAAACGGGGGCAGCAGACGTTGAAACAGGGAAGAAATTACTTGATATCCACATCAAAACATGTCAGCAGACAATCTGAAAATAAACAAAACAACTTGATAAAAATCTCATATTAACAATAGTTTTCTGTCTGTATTTTAACAGGGTTAAACCCAGCCAACTTGTCATATTTTAATAAGGAAAAGCAATAGAAAGTTGCAGCCAAGTCACAAGTATTTACCCACAATCAACTTTTATTTCCTGTCTTACAAGTATTCAATGTGGCCACTATCTGCAGCATGGGCAACATCAATGTGATAAGAGAATTACTCCCAGACGTGTATCTGTTTGGTTTGCGAGATCCCCAGACCTCACCGTGTGTGATTTTTTCTTGTGGGGATATTGAAAAGATTGTGTTTATGCTCCACCCCCACCCACTCACCTCGATGACCCGAAACATCGAATAACGACACCAATCAAATCAGTGGATCGTGATATGCTGATACGCGTCTGGGAGGAATTCTCTTATCACATTGATGTTGCTCATGCCGTAGGTGGTGGCCACATTGGACACTTGTAAGACAGGAAATATAAAAGTTGATTGAGAGAAAATACTTGTGACTTAGCTGGAGCTTTCTATTGCTTTTCCTTATTAAAATATTGCGTAATGAAACCAGTTCATTCTGTAGAATAATCACCACAATGAAAGAACTGACTGGTGAGATTGTTGAAATGCAGGAGTGATGGTGAGTAGACATGTGCTGAGTACAACAAGATGGACAGGAGCATCCTCTAGATTCATCACTCAAGTCACTCTTAACCCTTTCATTACTGTATCTATTTTGAGATGCTCTGTGGTTCTTTCAACTAATTTTAAATATAACAAAGAATTTAGTAAAATAACTTTGTAATCATTTAGTTAGGAACATAAATTGTGACTAAGGTTTGGTGGAAGATTTTAATTCAAAACTTATGAAAACAAGACATTTGTACAACAGAGCCAGAACCGGTTTCAGCCAGGTTGGTAACGAAAGGGTTAAGTGCTGCCGGTAATATGTAATGCAGTACCACCTGTTGCATGGTTGGGCCATCCACAACTTATCCAGCAACTTAGTGAGTAGGATGGTTCTTAGATGTAGAACTGACACTAAGCTTTGCGGGATGGAAAACTTGACCAGTCAAAGGGTGGACAAACTCAGAAGAGTCAATGGCCATCCAAATGTGTGTGTGTGTGTGTGTGTGTATAGGCATAGACATGGCTATGTGGTAAGAAGCTTGCTTCTCAACTATATGGTTTTAGGTTCAGTCCCACTGCTCGGTAACTTAGGACCTTTCATCCTTTTGGGGTCGATAAATTAAGTACCAGTTAAGTTCTGGGGTTGATGTAATCCACTCAGCCCCTTCCCCCAAATTTCAGGCCTTGTGCCTTTAGTAGAAAGGATCATTATGGTACATACATACATACGTATGCAAGGATATATTTAAATATATCAATAATAAATACACTGACATGAACTTAGCTGTATGATTAAGTAATCTCTCCCTTTCTCTCTCTCTCCATCCATGACCCACACTCCACACAATGTCAAATAATCATACGCTAATTTTTACCTGTTTATGCTCCTGGATGTTGTCGTTTAACCTCAAGACAGTTCTGCCTGGTCAAATACATATATGATCAAAGACAATCTAGCTGTGACCATCCCAACCTTTTGTATATCCAACTCTACATTTTCCAATGTGTTCTTCTGTTTTTTAAGATGATAGAGTACGATTAGAGGTAGTTTTAGCTGTTATCTTTAGCAGCTCTACGGACCATGTAGAAGTCTACACATTGGCCTCTTGTACTACGGCATGAAGACCAAAATAGAGAACTGCTACACCTAACTGCTGGCCATTCCTAAAGGATAAACCATGGCAAGAGTACATAGACGACTGTTATTTTTTAACCCTAGGTCAACCCCGACTGGCCAAACCTGTGATCGAAAGTATTCCGGCCATGACCATTGCATTCATTTCCTACAATCCAAGAAGCCAGGACTACATTAAGTAACATTTCCTTTTTAAAACAGCAAGGGATATTTGGCTGCTGTTTCTAGCAGATCAAGCGACCACATACAGGCTTCATTGATGGCAGCAAGTGCTTGCTTCTACCATTTCCACTTAAACCTCCTCTTGAGCGTCAAGTACCTAAGGCTACATTATCAAATGTCTCTCCTTTTATCAGATGCTGGTGTGAAGTTGGAGTGAGAATTAACCATTTCAATACCAAACAACTTGAGACGACCCCTGGTCCTATGGTAAAAACTTCCTGATTTAAAGTGAGCGAAATTAAACTTTCCATCAAAATTTCATACAAATTTAAAGCTTTAATAATGGCAAAGTTAATAATTCTTCATTATTTGCAAAATTAATTGAAAGAAAGCCAACATATTTGAACAGAAATATACTCTTTTACTTGTTTCAGTCATTTGACTGTGACCATGCTGGAGCACCGCCTTTAGTCGAGCAAATCGATCCCAGGACTTATTCTTTGGAAGCCTGGTACTTATTCTATCGGTCTGTTTTGCCGAACCACTAAGTTATGGGGATGTAAACACACCAGCATCGGTTGTCAAGCGATTTTGGGGGGACAAACACAGACACACACACATACATATATTTTATTTATTTATTTATTTATTTATTTATTAATGTGTTTCAGCCAAGTGGCTGCGGTCATGCTGGTGCACCATATATATATATACATATATACAATGGGCTTCTTTCAGTTTCCGTCTACCAAATCCACTCACAAGGCTTTGGTTGGCCCGAGGTTATAGTAGAAGACACTTGCCCAAGATGCCATGCAGTGGGACTGAACCCGGAACCATGTGGTTGGGAAGCAAAAGCAAAAAGGTTAAAGTGATCAGAATTAAAATCTGCCCAACAAAGTTTCATGTTAAGTTCTATTCGAAACACCAGCTTAATAACGATTAAGATACTTAATTAAATTTTTGATTATTTCAAACATTAATCGAAACAAAATCAGTGTATTTCAACAGAAATATGCTAACAAAAAGACATTATCTCATAGCTTTTGAGATTCCAATGATTTTTTCTTTTCTCTTGTTCTTTTACTTGTTTCGGTCATGCAACAGCGGCCATGCTGGAGCACCACCTTTAGTCGAACAAATCGACCCCAGAACTTATTCTTTGTAAACCTAGTACTTATTCTATCAGCATCTTTTGCTGAACTGCTAAGTCACAGGGATGCAAACACACCAACATCGGTTGTCATGTCAAGCAATGGTGGGGAGTCAAACACAAACACACACACACATACATACTCACACACACGATGGGCTTCTTTCAGTTTCCATCTACCAAATCCACTTAGAAGGCTTTGGTTGGCTCAAGGCTATAGTAGAAGACACTTGCTCAAAGTGAACCCAGAACCATGTGGTTGGGAAGCAAGCTTCTTACCACACAGCCACTCCTGCGATTGTTTATTTTTAGAATGACATTGTAGGGTAGGTGTGAGAGATCAGATCTGACTAGTTTGATTATAAAACAGGTTGGATATTTGGGACCAGATATGTCCAGTTTAGAAGATATTTGATGCAAGTGTTTGAAGATGGCCAAATGGTTTTACACAAGGTCAAGTATTTCCACCTGGCCATCCCATTACTGTATGCAGTAATGGGATGTACACCCAAGAGCCACCTTTGTATATACAACTAGGGTTTTGTCTTGAGATGACTCTCATATTTTTGGTGTTTTCTTTTCTTTTTACAGCTGGATGCCCTTCCTATCAGTATGGACTGTGGTCATTTTCTCAGGTCACTCACACTACAGAAGCTCTCTTTACTCTGTGTTAGTTTGTACTAAGAGGTGGTGCTTTCCAAGACAAGTTGTTTCTGCTGCAGTCTGAGAAATGAGCATATATCCATGCTACAGGTGCAGAGCAGGCTCTTTAATTACAACTAATTAGGGGAGATTGTCTCCTGGGACTGACATAGTGAAATCTAGTGTGGGGGAAGATGGTTGATAAAAGACTGTCTCTGTGGTACTAGATAAACGGAGGGGTAAGACAAAAATAGGGGATGGAGGTTTCAGCTAGAATAAGAAAATACAAATGAGAGATGTCGACTAACTCAGCTGAGAGCTGTTGTGCTCCATGTGGGCCTGTACTGGTGTCACGTACAAAAGCCCCTGTGCTGGTACAATGTAAGAAGCAGCTGTGATGGTGCCATATAAAAAAGCACCCAGTACACTCTATAAAGGGGTTGGCATTAGGGAAGGTTTCCAGCTGGAGGGACCATGCCAAAAACAGACAACTGGATCCTGATGCATTCTGATTTGCCAGCTCCTGTTAAACCATCCAACCCATGCCAGCATGGAAAACGGACGTTAAAGGATGGTGAGCGATCGTGATTTAGTGCCCTGCATTCCCCGGTTCAGATCCTGAGATCACTCAGTGTGGTATTGGCAGATGGATTGACAGAATTATTAAAGGTCAGATTAAACACCTGCAGTTTTTAGTCTTGGCTCTTATATTGAATTAAAATGTTGTCGCTGACGTCAAATTTGCTTTCAAGCCTTTGGAAGGGGTGGGGGGGGGGGTTATAAGAGAAAATATCAGTCAAGTACTGGAGTTGATTTAATATTCTTGTAAGGCATCTCAGATGCAAATGGAAATTATAACAGGAAATAAATCTGAAGGGTTCTTGATCAAGAGAAGGCAGACATATCAGTAATATAATGGTTCTCTTCAATTAATTATATTCCATTGTCAGTTACAATGAATATCTCATTGTATAATCTTGTCCTAGACATTGTGGTCATGGTTGGAACAGGTATACGTCTGCTCAATCAAGACTAAGCAACGTCAAGCACTGAGTGAAACGAATTCATCATTCTTATTGCATTGGAGGTGGTGGGGACGGCTGTTGCTGTTGACGGTGTGCATAAAGCGAATGAATGAATCTCACAACTTCTATCCGTTGCACCTTGGCGTCTCAGAAACCAAAACTATTGTATAAAAAGGAGGATATATAACATCATTGATATATATATATATACATACATACATACAGAGAGAGAGAGAGACAGATAGGGATAGATAAATAGAGAGAGATACATAGGTAGATAATTAGATAAATGCGTAGATTACTAAGAGCAAATAGTGAGTTCATTATATGAAAAGATAGAAAGAGAGAGATGTGAGAAAGACAGTATGATGTAAGAAAGAGAGTGAGAGTGTGAAAGAAGAGAAGGGGGAGGGTAGAGTGAACGACAAAAGAAGAGAGGGAGAGGAGTGAAAGAGTGAGAGGAAGATAAGAAAAAGAAGGGCAGTGTAATATAAGCGAGAGAGGGGGGTGCAGTGTAATAGAAAAAAGAGGGGGGGAGCGAAAACGAGAAAAAAGAGACGGGAGGGGATGCTATGAGAAAAGAGAAGTGGGGGGGGACACTGAACAAAAGTGGAACACCATGCGAGAGAGAGAGAAAGAGAGAGGTTCAATAATTTTCCTATGAGTCAAGATTATTCCAGGAATTCATTCATTGCCCTCCCCTTCTCTCCTCCCCCTCCCCCATTTCATATTTAAACTGAAGCGATTCTTTCAATATTGGTGGTGGTGGTGGTGGCGGTAATAATAGTGGTGGTGGTGATAGTATTGTTGAGGGTGACGGGGGAAATGGTGGTAGTTAGCGGTGGGTGATGAGACGAAGGGTAGGATGGCGACGACGACGATGTTGTTTAGGCCCAGGTCAGCTATCATAGAGCCCCAAATAATGATCAGAAGCGTTCCAGCCTTGACCATCCCGTCCTTTTTTTCTGTTTCCGTTCTGTTTTGTTTTCCAGATTGAGAATTAAGGGCCACTTGGCAGTTATTTCTAGTAGGTCGATCGAGCGACCGCGTAGCGGCTCCTTGATGTCGGCTTTGATGACGATGGTGGTAGCGGTGGGTAGTGTTGCTAGTACATGATGGTGATGATGATGATGATGGTGGTGGTGGTGGTGGGGTTATGGCGGAGAAAGACGGAGGAGAACGTTAAAGAAAACGAGCAATTCAAAGAGAGAAAAAAAAAATGGTACTAATGTTTCAAAGATAGGCCTCGAGCTATATCACACACACACATATAGATGTACGTATTATATCACCCAAATATTTCCGACAGAAACTAGCCGGGGAAACCATAGATATAAACTAACTGTAGTCTAATATCACGAGGAGAAGAAAGAAAAAAAAAGGACATGAAAGCCACAACATCACCACTACTCAAACACCATAAAAAGCTGTGTGTGTAAAAAAAAAAAAAAATTATCGAATAAATTGGAAATAATATGAAATAAAACATTTACTTAAGCACAAGGTTAGTAATTCATAACGAAAGCAGAATTGGGAGTTTGTGATGTTCATTATTTCCCTCCCACAGTAAAGTCACTGAAATAAATAAATAATATAGCTATGAAAGAAGGTAGAAGCTAATAAGCCAGCCAAGTCCTAAATTAGTCCCACTTAGCTTGTGTGTGTGTGTGTATGTATATATATATAAGAACCCATATATATATATATATATATATATATGGGTTCTTCTTTCTGAACATAAATAGTTGATATCATTCATTATACTTTGCTTACAGGCATATCCCGTTCTTCCTTCTTTCCGAAAGTTTATCCCCGTTTAAAGGTTACATGTTCGGCTAGGGGGGGAGGCGGGCACTATGTGACCGCTGAAAACAACAGGAATAGCAGCCAAAACCCCCTTCAAATTATAGCCTCAAAGGCTTTAAAAAAGAGACGAGACGGTCACGGTGGAATAGCTCTGATCGTAGATCTCTTTGATCAGACCTGAGATTAAACAACAATTAGTTGCTGCAGAGAGAGAGGGGGGGGAGCTTCATATATTGTCAGTCAACCTGCTTATGCTGTTGGAATAAAAGACAGGATGGTTATGGGTGGAACGCTATCTTTTTTTTTTTTTCTTTTTGTATCGTAGATTGATTTTGCCCAATGAGAGCGTCAGACAAATGCCTGCAGTATGTACTTACGGCGTTCGAATCCCAGTGAGGTCAAACCTAGCCTTTTTATGCTTCCGAGTTGATGAAGTACCCTTGAAGTATTGAAGTCGATTTAATAAGGCATCTTGGATGTGAATGGAATTATATCATGGAAGCCCTGAGGCCTATAAAATATAAACTCCCTATTCTGCCTCATCCACCCTCCCCCTAATAATCACACATCCCCATTTGCTGTGCTTCTATCCGAAGTCAACTTTAGGTTTGAGATGTGTATGTGTGTAGGCCTATGCAAACATTACCTTGGTATTGTATATATGAAGATGGATATATATAGATAGACAGACAGATAGATATACATCCATACCTATCTTAGTATATTGGTGTGTTTATATATATACACACAGAGATCCATTTAGCACTGTGTGTATATATATATATAATAATAATACAGTACTATATATATGTTGTGTGTATAATGAAACGAACGAAACCCAATTTCAAACAAGCACACGTACACAAAGTTAAAAATATACATGTGTGTGTTTGTATGCATATACACACTTGTAGTGCAGCATGTGAGCAGCATGTAGATTTATTTCTATAACAAATACGTATACTTGTGAAAACATGTATACACACGGAGAAGGGGGGGGCTTCAGTGATATAGCTATGCAGTGTATTGTTTATAGTGTATGTGTGTGTGTGTGTAGTATAATGCAATATACATATATACACACAAACATGAACAAGAGATTTTGTACATAAATATATATATACGCACCCCCCCACACACACATATATATATACAGGCACACGTGTCTATATATATCTACACACACATCTCTCTCTCTATATATATATATATATATGCACACACATACATACGACAGACGTGTGTGATAGATCGCAGATCAACACATGGAAAGGCGTGAGATCCACACATTACATACAACATTATTCATGTTTATATATATATATATATATATATATACACACACACACACAGTTCTCTACCCTCACAATGATACAGCCGCGCCAAATGCGCCATATGGGTCTTAATTATTTTGTCCCCTGCCTGAAAGGGAGAACTTTGACGCATTTAAATATTGTAAATAACTGGGAGCCCCTATAGTGTAAGAATGTAATTTTCATACACAATGTTGAGAAACTGCCCTCGTGGGGTATATATGCATACAAAAACGCATACACGTGTTATTGTTTAGCCCCGAGTCACTACTGGTTGAGCTAGGATATTCCACCCACAATCATCACGTTGTTTGTTGTTTGCAGACATAGATAATTTTAAGGGTACTTGGGAATGGTTTAGGGTAGATTTGGTTCCTACATGCAGCAGATCGGGTGACCCTGTATAAGTGCCTTCGTTGGCTCACTCACATGTGGGATGTTGCCTTGGCTCGGCAAACCTTACGATCAAAGACATTCCAGCCGTGACTAACCGTCCTTTCTGTACAAACATGGTGTATGTATTATTTTACATAGGACTACATGATCCGACGTACCTTTACTTTTCTTTAAGAGCGTAGGAATACTTGGCTGCTGTTTCTAGCATATCGAGCGACCACGTAGAGGCATCCCTCATCTCGCAGATATACGTGTGTAAACATGCGTGGTGTATGTATGTGTTGGCCTCGATGAACATGTGCAGAAAAGTTATAGGACATATATATATATATATATATATATATATACACGGGGAGGGAGGGCTACAGACTGAAGAAAAGATGTATATATATAGTGTAAATTCACATATATGTATATATTTGTATGTGTCTATAACACATGTGCATGGGTTTGTGTATATAAATTACGTGTGTGTGTGTATATATATATATATACACACAAGTATGGTATGCCTGTGTATATATATACATATATATATATATATATATATATATATATATATATATATGTATGTGTGTGTGTAAGTGGGAGTGAGAACTAAAGATTTATTGGGACACAAAATTAAAAATAGGGACCTGTACCCTTCTCTGCGTATAATATTGCCCCCTTTTCCATTTCCACACTCACACGCAATATATATATATATGTATGTATATATATATATATATATATATATATATATATATATATAAATATATATATATATAGTCCCGTGACTATAATGGTTTGCAAAGACTAGAGTAATGAAACGCAAACAAAGAGTTAAATAGAGTTAAATTAGTGCAAATGAGCGAATATATATATATATATACACACAAATATATATACATGTAAATATATACACACACACATATATATATATATACATATATACTAATAAATATACATATATATGCATATACATATATACAGATACAAATATATATACATATATGTATACATATGCATATATATATTCATATACATACATATATATATACACATACATTCATACATATATTTGATACACGATTCTATATCTATTTATATAAATATATATATACATATGTAAATATATACATATATATTTACATATGTATATATATATATATATATATATATAAATATATATATCTATATATGTATATATATATATATATATATATATATAAATATATATATCTATACACTCTCTCTCTCTCTCTCTCTCTCTCTCTCTCTCTATATATATATATATATATATATATATATATATATATATATATATATATATATATATATATATATATAGGCCACTAAGTAACTCTTGTAGTGTGCTTAGTTAATAAAAAATATATATGCGCATATACATACTAGATACATGTGATGTACAAACCTAATATAAATAAATGTATAAATGCATACATATAAATAGATACATACACATGCTATACGTATGTATTTATAAACACACGCGTATGTATGTATGTATCTATTTAACAACACATGTGTATCTGTGAGTGTTTATCTGTGTGTGTGTGAGAGAGAGAGATAATAACAGAACACAAATAAACAAATAAAATATGATGACGAAGATTTCAGAAATGCTTCACAATCGACGTGCAGCGCGTGCGCGCGTGTTGCGCATGTGTACGTGTATTTACTGTCATGTGTGTGTCTGTGCGTGTTTACCCTCGTGTTTATGTGTGTGCGCGCGCTAACCCCCTCCTGTATGTATGCGTGTTTACGCTCGTGTGTGTATGTGTTTACCCTCATAGATGTGTGTGTGTGTATATATATATATATATATATATATATATATATATATATATATAATTTTGCGTGATCGTATAAGTTGGCTTAGTGTGTGTATGTATATATACAAATATGAGATTGTGTTTTGATGTAGAAGCGATGAAAGTGTGTGGGTGTGTATGAACGAATTGCGCGTGTTTATCCCTCATGCGTATGTGTGTGTGTTTATGTGTGTGCGTGCGTGAAGGGGTCCTAAAGTTTCACGGACCAGCACTGACCTCTTTATACATACACATGCATACATACATATACATACAAACACATGCTAACTCATACACACAACTAGCTATACGTACACACACACATTTATACATAAATACACACACACACACATATATATATATATATATATAAAATATAGAGTACTTTTTTTGTTATTTTTTTTTTTTTTTCAAGGCTGCAAAACATTGCACAATCTTTGAAAAGCGATGCTATTCAGTTTTGCTACTTACCTTGACTAGTTTGCAGTAGAATCTGAAAGGTTTGCAGTGGAAGAGATATTGCTGAACAAAAAAACCCTTGGGACATAAATTTTTTTTTTCCAATAGTAGAACAATGAAACCGGTGTAATATTATTTTTTTCACTTTGCTTAAAAAAAGTCCGGATCGGCTTGGTTGCACTTTCATATTAACGGGCACTGCAAGAGTAAAATGTGTGTTTGTAAGAAGAGGGGTGGAGGAGGAAGAGATGGTGGGAGAGGCATAATAAGTGTTGTTTTTGTTGTTGTTGTTGTTGTTGTTGCTAATGTTGTTGCTGCCGTTGATGGTGGTGGTGGTGGTGGTAGTTGCTGGTAACGGAGAAGGGGGAAACTATAATTCTTGAGAAGGAAGAATTTTTTTGAAATACAAAAACAAATACATATACATACATATATAAATATATACACATGTATATGTATCTCCATATAAATATAGGATTGCAGTTGAAATAATGGTTAGGTTTTGGCGCCCACACGTCATTCATTTCATAAATGGAATATTTATTTCATTCTAAATATTCTTGTGTAATTTATTTATTTATTTTCTTATTTTTCTTATTTTTTCATTTATTTTCCCCCCTCCCTTCTTTTAGTCAGAGATTTGGTATTCTCTAAGAATTAACAAGGTTTCCCTTTTTTTCCTTTAGCTTTTTCTCACTCCCTCTCTCTCTCTCTCTCTCTCTCTCTCTCTCTCTCTCTTCAGTCCTTCTCCCTCTTCTTTCTCTTTGCACTATTTTTTCAACCCTAGATCAACCCACTATCAAGAGATTTCAACCATGACCATCCCTTTTGATTTTCAAGATGGTCATGGCTGGAACAGGATTGGGACATGAGGAAAATCATCATCATCATTTACACCATCTCACTACCACCACCACCACCACAACCACCAACATCATCATCATCATCATCATCGATTTGAACGAAATTTTTCTTCCAATATCTATGTGGGTTGGATAGGTTTGAAAAAAACTTTTTCTTCTGATGTAGGTTAGATAAGTTTGTAAAATGCTTTCTTAGCATTTGATCGGAGTTTCAACCATGCATGTTTATCTGGTTTTAACTCCATCCACTCTTTCCTAAGAAAAAATTGTAATTTTAAGAGCAAACAAAGGAGTCTCTATAGCAATAAAATCTCCCTCAAATTACACCCTGTCTTATAAAAGTATGGATACATCAGACAATGTCATCCAAAATATGCTGTGTCTGAAAAAATCTGGTTGGTCGTCACAATGCAATTAACCCCTTCATTAGCACACTGCTTTTGTTTCAATTAGTTTTGAAAATAATGAAGGATTTTGTCATTATTAAGTTGATATTTGGAATGTAAATCAACAAGAAATTTTCATGAAAGACTTTCATTTGGATCACTTTAACCCTTTTGTTACCATATTTCTGTTTAAATACACTGCTTTTGCTTCAAATTAAGTTTTTATGTTGTGAAGTATTTAGTAAAATAACTTTGTCATTATCAAGTTGGTGTTTGGAACATAAATGGACATGAAATTTTGTTGGAAGTTTTAAATTTACATCACTTTAAAATAGTAAGAACAGGTTTGGTCTAAGGTGGTTTAATATCAAACAGGTTAAAGGGCCAAGGCTGTCAGGCATTCTTCCTGTTGCATCCATTGATTTCTCTCCAGATAAAGTCTCCTTCTGGTCTTCTTTCTCCACCAATATCCGATTGCGACCACTGATGATCTTTACTACTGTCTGTCTGTCCCCTGATGTTTGTCAGGTGTCAGACACACAAAGCTTATGAAATCACAAATCAGAAACTTTTGTATGGTGAGCGAGATGCATAACAGATGTCAAGCAGATCTGAAACAGATGTTGTAACAGAAACGAGCAGTTATAAAGTCAATGTTTAACAGATGTGATATAGATGTCTAACAGCTGTCTAACAATGTATAATACAGTGTTTCTCTGCTTTGTTTTTGTCCTATACCCTGTTTTGAAATTTGTGCCCAGTCCTGAATGGAACTCATTGTTCTGTACTAACACAAGCTCTTCACACCCTATGAAGCATAGGCCATCAATGACTTCTCTCACTGGTCCTCAACTCTGGGGTATCTTTTCTGCTTCCCTCCAGTTGGATCCCTGCTTTTGCCGCTCTGCTTCAGTTTCGCACTTCCAGTTAGTTTAAGTAAGTATATAACATATAATATATTCGGTGTTTCTCAAAATGGAGAGCGAAATCATTCAGGGTGGAGCATAATTAAATAACCCGTAATGCAGAACAGAGGATGATAAACAAATGCAGGGGCCTGGCCTGCTGCTCTCAGTTTGTGTCAGTTGTCGTTGAGGCCTTAAGTGTTATCAAACATCCTTCACACACACACACACACTGATGATTTCTTCTGCAAAATCAGGATAACAGCAGCTGACTGAGAAAGAAATAAGTCCTGCTAGGTAGGGTGGCTGCTGCTGTGAGTGTCACTGGCCAATCTCTGCACCAACACCTTTGCAATCATGTCCACAAAGCATGACTGAACACAGCTTTTGGTGTGTGGGGGTTTACAACCTGTAACTTCCTCAACCCTAATCTCTTCTTCTGTTTAATCCCCTTTCTTTCTTTTTTCTTTTCTTTGTTTTTTTTTTTTGGTGAAGCAGTTCTGGGCAGGGGAAGGGAAGGCTCAACAAGTTGATCTTTTATATTAATGCTTTTTTTCTTTCTTTCTTTTCATCCTGTAAAAATATATTATTTAGTAAAGAATGATTATCACTGAAACTGGCAACAAAGTTTGAATTGAAAATTATATATCTACACACACACACACACACACACACACACACATATACATGTTTGTTCCTGCTCGAGCTATGCCTGGCTCATAAGGGCCAGTTTCCCGGTTTCCTTGGCATATAGGTTCCCCACCTGGACGGGACGCCAGTCTGTCACAGGTAAATTGCTAGATGCAGGAGGGAAGAGCAAGAGAAAGTTGTAGCGATAGAAGTTCGCCATTACCTTCTGCCGGAGCCACGTGGAGCTTATATTTATATATTTGTGCATTGTAGATTTATGGCTGTTTCTGATATCCATTCTAGGTGTGTTCGTAGTTCCATTTACTCAACTGGTTGACTGATTGAATGGAAAAAAAATTGAACGACCGTAACAAATACTATCATTTCCAGAGTCTGCACACACTATGTGAACCCTGAAGTTTATAGTATTTGTTTGAATGTTACCTTAGGATTACCTGGAATTGTATAGCCATCTGAATTACCTGTAATTGTATAGGCATCTGAAAAGCTTTTGTTAGCCCTTTGTAGTTGTATTAACAGAGAGCTTCAGAAGTATTTTGCCCAGATGGATAATCCCTAATTAATAACTCTTCATTCTGATATAGCATCATCGTCGTCGTCGTCGTCGTCGTCGTCATCATCGTCATCATCATCGTCATCATCATCGTCGTCGTCGTTGTCGTGGTCATCATCATCATCATCATCGTCATCATCATCATCATCATCATCGTCGTCATCGTCGTCGTCGTCGTCGTCATCATCGTCATCATCATCGTCATCATCATCGTCGTCGTCGTTGTCGTGGTCATCATCATCATCATCATCATCGTCGTCGTCGTCGTCGTCGTCATCATCATCATCATCATCATCAAACATACATCTTCAATGCTGACATATGTTAGACGGTTTGACTGGAATTGGTAAGCTGGGGAGCTGCATCAAATTCCAGTCTGTTCTGCAGCATGGTCTTCTACAGCCGGATGCCCTTCCTAACGCCAACCACTCCTGGATGCCCTTCCTAACGCCAACCACGCCAAGAGCGTAATGGGTGCTTTATACGTGCCACCGGCATGGATGCTATTTACATGACACCAGCAACAGCCACAACCTACGGTATCACGAATGCTATGTACAGGACACTGGCAATGGCCACAACTTTTTGTGCTTGCCTTTCACATGACACTGACAATGGCCATCACTACAATTCCACTTGGCTTGACAAGTTTTCTTAAGCACAGCCTATCACCAAAGGTCTCATCACTTCCATTAGGTCTAACATTTGAAAATCATGCTTCACCACCTCGTCTCAAGTCTTCTTTTCACACTCAGAGATCAGTACTTCTTTACACAGCTGTCCTTGTCCAGACACAAACTGCTCCGAACAGGCAAATGTCTCAGGAAACAAACACTTGCATATACTATATATATATGTAGTATATATAAGTGTTCGTTTCCTGACACATTTGTCTGTTCTGAACAGTTTTATATTCAACGCCAAATGATTGCTGGTGACAGAGATGATTTGGGTTTTTTTTACCCTGTCTAAAAGGAGATAAAGTCCTTGAAGCAGAATAATCCATTGCAGGACACCTGCTATGAGATAAGATCACATATATCTCATAATTTATATGTATACCTGTATACCTGTGTGATTGTGCAAGTCAGGTGTTAGCTCTTTCCATCAATTCTTTCAGTCTATATACTTACGTTGCACCTTCAAATAATCCATAATTCTATGAACAACTAGAGAATTTTGGTGGAAAAAATGCCTCATCAAAACTAATTAATGGTGTACCCTGAGGACTATGTGTGTGCCATATTACTGAGTACATATGTGTCATAATGCCAAGAGTGTATGTTCTCAGGAAGTGATCTTCCTGTTGATATTTTATGATAGTTTTTCAAGGTAAAAGTCTTTCATCAAATTGGTTATATAAGTGTGATTCTCAACACAGTTTATTGCTCTGAGCAGTTTTATATCCAGATCCAAGTGACTACTTGTCACAGAAGTGGTGCTATCTTTTTTACATTGCCTGATGAGAGAGAAAGTCCTTGAAACAGAACATTCTGTAATAGGAGACTTGCTATGAGATAAAATCACAAGTATTGTCTTTCTTTATGTCATGTATCAAACTCAATAAATTTTCCAAATTATTTGGAAATAACACAGATGCAACCCATTTCCAGTTCGGTTGTATGGAGCTGAACGCCTGGATGAGGAATACGAATCATGGAAGAATGGCTTCAGTGAGGATGGATTAAAGAGTTTCTGCAACGTGAGTTGAAATATCCATGGAAACTCAAAACAGAGACAGACATCGTCAAGCAAGAAATGTCAATCAATTAAGAAATTAATTTAACGACCAAGAACAGAATGCTGCATGGCAATCATTTAATTAAGGGTAGCCTCAAGGTAACCCCAAGAGGCTGTTTTTATTTTACTTGAGTATTGACAGAATCTGTTACTGTTTTATCTTTTGCTTGTTTCAGTCATTAAACTGTGGCCATGCTGGAGCACTGCCTTGAAATATTTTTAGTCAAATGAATCAATACCAGCACTTTTTCTAAGCCTGCTACTTATTATATTGGTTTCTTTTGTCAAACCACTAAGTTACAAGTATGTAAACAAACCAACACCAGTTGTGAAGTGGTGTAGTCGGGTACAAACATAGATACACACATGCACATGTATACAATGGGCTTCTTTCAGTTTCCATCTACCAAATCCACTCCCAAGGCTTTGGTCAACTCAAGGCTATACTAGAAGACACTTGCCCAAAAGTCCCAACCACAAGAGATAGACCACTCCCATTACCCCACCCCCACACTACACTACTGAGTTAATCTGTTGTGGTACAACAGGTGTGGCTGATATAATTTTAACTTAAAGGCATGTATTTTGATTGACAGGCTAAGAAAGCTGTGCTCATCATTTGTGGGTGTGGCTATGATGAATAGTAATTTCTGCTTGTCTGGTTTAAAAGAAATTTAGTGGTCATCATTTGTAGCTGGTGTTATTTATGGTAGGAGGAGTTAACTTCTGCTTAGCTGGTATACAAGAAAAGGAATGGATTTTGTCTGTGGGTGTGTTTATTATGATGAGAAGTCAATGGTTCTGTTTGACTGGCTTCTAAGACCATGAGTGGTCATCACCGGTTCATTGGTGTTGTAAAGAACAAAACAAACAAACAATGTTTATAAGAAGAGGCAGGGTATTAATTTGTGGATGGGTGTGGTTTAAGTTTGAGTTAACAAGTTTTACTTGGCCAGCTTAATTATAATAATAGGAGTGGTCATCACTCATGGTTGGTATTATAGTAGGAGGAGTCAAATTTTGCTGGCTTGTGTTCACTGGTGGAAGTTGTAAAAGTGGGTGTCAACTATTTCTTCTAAATTAGTTAATAATAATGCCATGTGTTGTGGCATTGGTTTAATTAGTTTTAATTAATTTTTGATTGGTTTTGTAACTTGTCAAAATATGACATTGAATGGAGGAAATTTGTGAAATAATTAGAAAGGTCACAAACACTTCACATACACACACACACACACACACATTTGCATATTTACTCTTGCATACATACACACACACACACATACCTCTGCACACTAAGGTGCACTTATATATACAAACATGTATACATGCATTTACACAAACTGACATACATACATATGCAAACACACTTTCATACATACATAAAATTCACATGCACACACACTCATACAAATGTATTAACACATACACACATTACATAAGCTTATGTGCATCCATGCAAAAGCACACACACACACATGCACACTCATACTTACACACACACACACGCACACGCACACAACTTCTGCCACATTCCAGGTAGAAAACCTAGAAATAGTTGATAGCTTCCGTTACCTAGGTGACCAAGCTAGTAGTGGGGGAGGGTGTGCTGAAAGTGTAGCTACTAGAATAAGAATAACCTGAGCAAAGTTCAGAGAGCTCTTACCTCTGCTGGTGACAAAGGGCCTCTCGATCAGAGTAAAAGGTAGACTGTATGACGCATGTGTATGAACAGCTATGCTACATGGCAGTGAACATGGGCCCTTATTGCTGAGGACATGTGTAAGCTCGCAAGGAATGAAGCCAGTCTGCTCCGATGGATGTGTAATGTCAGTGTGCATACTAGACAGAGTGTAAGTACCTTGAGAGAAAAGTTGAACCTAAGAAGCATCAGTTGTGGTGTGCAAGAGAGACGATTGCGCTGGTATGGTCATTTGGCGAGAATGGATGAGGATAGCTGTGTGAAAAAGTGCCACAGCCTAGCGGTTGAGGGTACCTGTGGAAGAGGTAGACCCAGGAAGACCTGGGATGAGGTGGTGAAGCACGACTATCAAACATTAGGCCTCACCGAGGCAATGAGTAGTGACCGAGACCTTTGGAAATATGCTGTGCTTGAGAAGACCCGGCAAGCCAAGTGAGACCATAACCCGTGGCCTTTACCAGGGGCGTAGCCAGCCTACTTATGCATACCTTTCTTTCTTTGGACACAAAACCCTGCTTGCGAAGACCTGTTGAGGCTGCAATCTCACATTAGTTTCCAGCTCTCCTCAAGCACAGCATATCTCAGCCTCCAGTCTATACTTAGAAAAAAAAGCAAAGCTACTGAAGCATCAATGAGAATTCAAAGCCAACAAGACCTGAGTGAGGAGGGTCTATCTACCCTGAGCCAAAGACTGGAGAAAAGTGTTCAATGGCTCATACACCATAGGGAGTGGACAGCTTCAAACAGTGGGACGTAATGGCAGCTTATTACTATGTTCTATTTATTAAGCTACAGAATAGTGATGTGTATCACTGATGCATTTATATGTATCTGAATATCAGTCACTGAATACAGCAGTCATAGTGATAGATGGCATGTGTGTGTGCATAAACATGTGTGTATGTATTATGTGTCATCATCATCATCATTCAGCCTTTGTTTCCCATGCTGCCATGGGTTTTGTGTTGATAAATACAGTTGTATGTCCTTGTTTATTTATGAAGGCAGCGAGCTGGCAGAAATGTTAGCACGCTGGGTGAAATGCTGTCTTTACGTTCTGAGTTCAAATTCCACCGAGGTTGACTTTGCCTTTCATCCTTTTGGGGTCGATAAATTAGGTACCAGCTGCATACAGGGGTTGATCTAATCGACTGCCTCCGCTCCCTAAAAATTTCATGCTTTGTGCTTAGAGTAGAAAAGTATTTATGAAAGCAGAGCAGTGCACGATTTAGAATTGATGAGTCACTACCCAACAACATCGCTTTAGGTTCAGTCCCATTGTGTAGCATCCTAAGTAAGCGTCTTCTGCAATAAGTTTGGGTCAACTAAAGCTTTGCTAGATGGAAGCTGAAAGATGTCTGTTGTATGTGTTTGTGTGTGTAAGTTTTTGGTCAGTTGATTTTGACATCACAGACTAGTTTTAAATGAGTGCCACCCTCATACAAGTGTCATCATTTTGTTTCCGATCTGTGAAAATGTGTCCAGACATGAGGAGATATCATCTTGCTTGAAACCAGGTGAAGTTTGGCAACAGGAATGACATTTGTCTGGAGAAAATCTACCTCATTAAATTTCATGTGACCCATGGAATCATGGAGAAATGGATGTGAAAACAATGATGATGATGATGATGATGATGACGATGACAATAATGATGATGATGACAGTGACGATGACAATGATGATGATGATGATAATGATCTGATCTAAATAAAAGGTCAGAAGCTCCTTATTAAAAAAAAATCCAAACCAGGTCTCCCACAAAATTGAAAACATATAAGACTTTTAAATTACTTTTAAGAGCCTTAAGGTTTGCAAGGCCCTAAGTTATAGCTTGTTAACTTATTCTTAAATCTTGCACTGTGGAAGTACTCTGAGGGGTATTTGGCTGCTATTTCTACCAAATTATTCAGTAACATAGAGCATATGTTCATCTGAATGAATCTTAGTTGCATGAATTATATGGAAATGTTTTACAGCTGAAAAAGTGTAAACTTTGGATCAAGTATTGAGCTTTTTCAACACTTTTGGGTGTGCTGTAGGCAATATGTGTTTTTTGTGGGATCTGGGGGCATGGAAGGCTATAAATTGCATTACTGAAGCTGTAGAGAAGGCCATTAGGTGACATTGGAGTAAGTAGGTAGACCAGTGGTCAGCTGCTGTTGGGAGGCAAACTACAACTTGCTTGACCCTGGTTCAACTGGGTGAAGGGAGTCTGATATTGAAAGACCTGAAAACTCCTGAGATCCCAGAAAAATCACTGACGATGCATCTCGGAACATCTGCAAGATGTATCTGGAAACTACATATACACAACACACACATATTTAGTGTACATCATGAATAAGGTTTTTTTCGTTTTTTTTCTTCGAAATAATTATCTCTAACTGGCTCATACTTCAATGTGACCTGCAAAACTAAACGAGTTTGACACCACTGATATATAAAGAGTTCAATAGCCCAGTGGTTAGGGCAGCGGACTCGCAGTTGTGGGATCGCCGTTTCGATTCCCAGACCGGGCGTTGTGAGTGTTTATTGAGCAAAAACACCTAAAGCTCCACGAGGTTCCGGTAGTGGGTGGTGAACTCTGCAGTATTCTACCACCACAACTTTCTCTCACTCTTTCTTCCTGTTTCTGTATTTCAAAGGGCCACCTTCGTCAGCCACTTACACGTTAATTTCACGAACAGACTGGAACCCTCGTCGTCGTAACCAACGGAGGATAAACAGTCCCATATTGGTTAGTCTTGGTTAGATTGATGCCTTATAGCAATTTGTTTTTTTCCTGCCTTAAATGATTTTCCTTCTCTCTGATTCATGTCCTTCTTTCACCGGTCTCCTCTCTCTAGCTTCTCCACTAACATTTCTTCTCTCTCCCTCTCTCCAAACCGCTCTGCCCTTAATGTTCTCAGCTCAAATATTGTTGTCTTTCATCCGTTTGGTAATGGTAGGACGTCACTAAAATAAAGCAGCCATCAAGGCTTGATCTAAACTGAGTCTACCCTCTTTACCGAAAAATACGTGACCTTGTATCTTGCCTTTCTTTAATGAAAAAAATGTCCTATAGTATTTACAAATGGCTCTTTACGTTTTGAGTTGAAATCCCGTTGAGGAAGAGAGAAAGAAAATCCTGCAAAGTAGTAAGGAAAATACAAAGTGTTTAGACAAGCCAACAAGGAATCCTCTACGTATTTCTAGGGTCGATAATATAAAGTACCGGAGTCGTATTATATTCACTTTCTCTAAATTATTCTCGATATAAATGAATTTATCACATGAGACTAAGATATAAGACACTCTTTCCTCCACCTACTTTCTTGTCACTCTCTCTCTCTCTCTCTCTCTTTTAGTCTATTTTTCACTCCAAACCTAGTTTTCCATCGCCGCAATTTTTTACTCATTATATATAACACTTTCCTCTCTCTCTCTTTCTCGCATTGTTTCTCTCCCTCAACATTTCCATCTAAAATTACAACTCACTGTAAATTATATATCCCCACCCTCACCTCTCCACGCCGGTGTTCCTTTTTGTCCCCCATTTCCTGTCCCTCGTTCTTTTTCTTCCTCTTCTAATTTATATATCTTACTTCCTATATATTACATCTCCCTTCCTGGTTTGTCCCAAATTCTCTCACCTTCCTCTCTTTCTGATCCTTTTTACTCTACTATTTCCCCCCCCCCCCGTTTTCCTACTCACTATATATCACATACATTTCTATTCAATTCCTCTGCTACCGCCTTCATTCCACCTATCTCTAGCAATTTGTTTTCTACGTCTGTTTATCAGCCTCTACCTCTGCCATCACCCCTCTCCCCCTATCTTTCTAGTTCCCTTTTCTGTTTTTGAAACCTCATGCATATTTTCTCTTGCCGACATCTTTTGTTTCCATTCATTTCCCTCCCCCTCTTCCCCCTCTCTCTCTCAAGTAGTTACAATTACCCTCATACTTTACTCCTTTTACTCATTACATCAATTTTTTTCCTCCTCCTTCTTCCTCCTCTCACTCATATTCTTCCTCTATCTCTCTCCCGCGTTTTTTCGCTCCCACCTCTTCACATCACTTGTCCTTCCACCACACTATCCTCATTCTTAAACTCCCTATCACTTTTTGTCTCTCTCTCTCTTTTTTAGTATGTCTTCCTCTCTCTCTCTCTCTCTCTTTTTTAGTATGTCTTCCTCTCTCTCTCACTCTCGTCTTTTTCTCTCAGTCACCCCTTTTATTTCTTTATCACTTTCTTTCTCTCATTCGTCTGACATTCACATTTTATTTATCCTCCTACTTTCATAGCCACATCTCCTTTCATTCTCTTCATACAATACACACTCTCTCTCTCTTTCTCTCTCTCTCTCACTCTATCTATCTACTTTTGTGTGTGTGTGTAACGATGTCTTTCTGTCCTTGTCTCTCTCTTCCAAATTCTTTAATTTCATGCCTCTTTCTACTCCCCAGCTCCTTTTTTTTTATAACTCTCCTTTCTATTATTATTATTATCTCCTCTCACTCAGCTACATTTATATATCTCTCTCTCACTTCTATACCACTTTCTCCATCTCACTATCACATTTATCCTCTTCCTTACCCCCAATATATCCCTATCACTATCCCTCTCTCTCTCTTTCCCTCCTACTTCTCTCTTTACGTTTCCCTTTTCCATCCGTTCTTTTACTCTTTCTTTCTCCCTCTAACCAACTCCCGTAAATATCTTCCTCCTTTCCTCCCCTTTCTCTTTAAAGCTTTCTACCTCCCCTCCTCCACATCACAATTCTGCCATTATCCCCCTAATACAGATGCTGTATCTTCCCTCCATCTTCATTTTTTAAATAGTTTCACTTTTGACCCCCTTTTTTTCTATCCCTGCAAGCAAATCATCCCTTTTACAGTCATTCTTCTGTCCCCAACGCAGTCCTACAGCAACATCTTCCATAGCCTTTTTACTTTTATATTTTCTAACAAAGACATTAGCTGTTTGTCTCTGTCTCCTTGTCTATTTATATATCTATCCGTTTAGTCTCTCATCCTCTTCTCCAGTATTTCATTTTCTCTATATCCCTTCTAATCTTAGACCAATTTTCTCTCTGTCTTTAACCCTTGATTTATATATCTATCTGTCTGGGAATCTTTCTATTTCTGGGTCTCTGTAGTTTCCAATTGCACCGTTTGCGTTACACATTTATGTTTCTCTCTAAAAACAAAAAAAATATTACTCGTAGCTCGTGTCGCAAAAAGAAACCAAATTCCTTTCAAAGATACCTTTTCTCATTATACATACATATAATGGTTTCAAATTTTGGCACAAGGCCAGCAATTTTAGAGAATGAGTCGGTCGATTACATCGTTTCAGTGCTCGATTGCTACTAATCTTATCGGTCCCTGAAAGGATGAAAGGCTAAGTCGACCTCGGCGGAATTTGGATTTAGAACACGAAAGGACGGACGAAATACTGCTAAGCATTGTGTCCGACGTTCTATCGACACTGCCAACAAGCATATTTATTCTTTTTACTTGTTTCACCGCCTTTAGTTGAACAAATGGACCCCAGGACTTATTCTCTGTAAGCCTAGTATGTATTCTATCGGTATCTTGCCGAACTGCTAAGTTACGGGGACGTAAACACATCAACATCGGTTTCAAGCGATGGTAGGGGTACAGAGATACAAAAAGACATACATACACACATATACGTATATACGACAGTCTTCTTTCAGTTTCCGTCTACCAAATCCACTCACAAGGCTTTGGTCGGCCCGAAGACACTTGCCCAAGTGGGACTGAACTCGGAACTGCGTGGTTGGGAAGCAAGCTTCTTACTACACAGCCATGCCTGCGCCAATATATATATATTGTTAACATTTACAGAAAACAAAAGATGAAGACAGGTGAGGAAACAACAAGCAGGTGTATTAGTTTGACGCTCGGGAAAACTGGAAAAGTCTTTGACGTTTCGTGCCTACGCTCTTCGACAGAAAGAGTTGAGAGGGAAAAAAATGGAGGAAGAACAAAAAAAAAAACGGAGGTAAAATGTATTGGGATTAACGGTTCAACATAATATGTATGTGTATGTGTGTGTGTGTGTGTGTGTATATATATATACATACATACATATATATATATATATATATATATATATATATATATATATATATATATATATATATATATATATATATATATATATATATATATATACATATATACATACGTATATGTACATACATCTACACGTATATATAAGCATATGTAGGCACAGGACGTCATGAAACGTGTACAGCAAAAAACAAACAAAAAAATACGAAGCACGTGTCCATGGAACATGAAATATTCTTTCGAACAACGAAAGACACAAATGGGAAACAAAACAAACAACATAAAGAACAACCTTTCATCAGTTGTTGATTGTTTTTCTAGTCTCGTATTTCGAGCATTTAACAACAATATACGCTTTCGATAAAACAGTTGCTCCGGCAAAGCAAATTAAATAAAATTTGGGATTTTGCAGAGGGTGAAAATAGGTAACAAAAGCTGGACATTGAGATCAAAGAGGAAGGGCTGAGCGATGTTGATATTAGTGGCGTGGGAGGGGGTGACGCCGGGAACATTTTACAGAGTGCGAGGGGTATTTGAGGACACTTAATTTCCAGTAAATACAAACTTGTCACCAGTTCAAATATGCTTGAGGTATATTCGAACCCTTAAGAAAGATATTCACTTTATTTTGACATGGAGAAAATTTCTCGCGGGAGACAAATTTTAGTGTATTACTTGCTTCAAACCAAAGTTCTTTTGTTTCTTTCTTTAAGTCCCTCCGTGACTGATAAAGAAGTAAAAAGATGTATATTGTCATATGTGTGGAACGCAACAATTTAGAAATTGCTAGTTTTCTGAATGTTATAAGATCTTTTGTGCATAAAGTTTAGATGAAATTGGAAGCGTCTGGCGGAAATGTTTCAACTGTAGCGAAGAGGAGGAAATAATTTTATAAATATTCAGACACTATAAGGATGTCACAATTTACTCAACGAGTTCAAAACGTTATTGATGATAATTCCGGAATATCAATGAGGGCCATCGCCATAGCACTTTAGGTGTTGGAGTGGACTGTCGAAAATGCGGCGCTTGAGGACATTCGATACTATCCGTGTGTATTAAATAGAGGCTAATTCATGTCTGCAAAGACACGAGAAAACCGTTTGATCCAAGCAGTTACTTAACGAAGTTAAAACCTCTCACGAACATGGCTTACTTTGGTTCTTCTCTGATGAGAAAAATCTGGACCAAGAGTCTAACAGAAGAAATGACAGATGGTTCTGATGCCCCTAAAATGATACGTATTTGGTTTCCAGCAGCTGTGATGGTTTTAGGAAAGGTTAGTTACGAAGATCACACAATGCTACCTCACGTTTTCCCCCATGGTTGTGTTGAGGTGCTGGAAAATGTTAAACAGTGGATGAATGAAGTACGCAGTAGAAGACCATACGTATTTTAGTAAGATTCCGCACCTTCTCACAAAACACACGTAAGCCATGAATGGCTGTCAAGCAATCTTTGCCATCTTGTAACACAAAATCTTTTGCTTCCAAACCCACCTCCACCAGATTTAAACCCCTTGGGCTAAGTTTGGAGCGTTGTTGAAAGGGAGACGGACTAATCAATGTCTATACAATAGTATAGCTTCACTGAAGGCTGTCACTGTCCAGATGATGTCCGAATTGAATAAGGTCTATTCAGTGTACGTTGGTCAAAGAGTCCGATGTCGCATTGAAACATTCACCGAAACCAAAGGCAGATACATAGAATGATCTTATTAGGAAACTGATCGGGAATTGTGCACAAGTTCTTTTTTATTAGTAAAATACATTTCGC
>NC_142941.1:4309375-4314375 GCF_046866305.1 Octopus bimaculoides
GTAAAACACACACACACACACACATGCATATATACATACATACCTACATGCATATATATATATATATATATATATATATATATATACATACACATTCATACATATATATGTATGTATATATACATATATATATATGGTATGTTCTTTCACTCATATTTTCGGTTCTGTGAATCGTTTTCGTGATTGTATTTTACTTTAAGGAATTTCTGCCAAGCAAAAAATATTCTGTCTTTATTGACGTTTTTTTTTAATTATTATTAATATCATTATTTCCTGTGACAATAATTAGTTTAAATAATCAGCATAGAATCACACGTGAAAAAAACCAAACAAAAAAAACTATATCATAACCAATAAGTATTTTAGATCTATAGACACATTTCAACAAAGAATATGGTAACTACACGTCTATTAATATATATATGTATATATATAACGGAGCCTTGTGTGTCAGAAAGAAATCAATATATTAGTGTACATGTGTGTATCTAGATGTATATGATGCGGGTGTGTGTCTGTGTGTGTGGTGTGTGTATAAATATATCTCCACCTCGTATTCGAAGCAGTTTTTCTGCTTATGTGGGGTTCGTATAGGCCTGGTTCCACCACGGACTTGGTATGTGTATATTTGTGTATCTATATGTATGTGTGTTCGTCAATGTGTGTGTCTGTGTATGTATATATGTATATATATATATATATATATATATATATATATATATATATATATATATATATATATATATATATATATATATGTGTGTAGATAGATATATATACACATACATATACACATGTGTATGCGTGTATATATGTTTGTGTAGTACTGTGGTTCTTGACCAAAAAACATTTAATAAGATTAAACGCTCATACAAAATGTATATATGTATATATATGAGTGTGTGTATATATATATATATATATATATATATATATATATATGTGTGTGTGTATGTATATATATATATATATACATGTATGTGCTTATATGTATATCTATATATGTGTTTGCATATATGTATACACTTATACATAAAATTAGTTTTTTTCTACATATTATATATTTGTAGTATACATCTTGCTATATATATGTATATATGGTATACATATATATAATATATGATATACATATGTATGTATATAATTTATGTCCATGGAATATATATTCTATATTTAAAGTATACATTATATATTATACATGATCAGTATGCTTTATATATGTAGATATGTGACATATATTTGAATCTATGTGCCCAAATGAATTATTGTGTTTTGGTACAGTCATTTTTGCCATTATGAAACACATGCACTGTTAATTACTTCATTCTTTTTTATATTGTTTCAATCTATTGGTATTGATTTCTTTTACTCCACCCTTACCACCTTTTCTCTGGTCTCCCTCATTCTTTAAAACACACCTCAGCGATGCACAATAATATCCGTTTCAAGACACTTTCAAAACAAATTGCTTTTTCCATAATGCATAATGAAGGTCTACACGAATATGTGTGTGAGTGTATGTATATATGTATGTATATTTATGTATTCATATGTATATATATGTATGTATGCATATATACATATGTATATGTATGTATATATATGTACATATATGTTTAAATATACATATGTATATATACATATATATAGATATATATGTATGTATATATGTGTGTGTGTCTCTTTCTCCCTGTCTATATATATATATATATATATACACATACTAGAATGTCTACCAGCTGATATATGTCATTTTTGTATGATCTCCATTTTCTTATTTGCTATATATATATATATATATATATATATATATATATATATATATATATATACATATATATATATATATATTATATATGTATATATATGTTGAGGTGCCTGATTTAGCGGTTAGGGAGTTGTACTTTTGATTAATTCCAGGACACTGGGCAGTGTGTTGTGTCCTTGCACACTGCCACAGTCCACTCAGCTGGCAAAAATGAGTAAACCAGTGAAAGACCGGTGTCCCGTCCAGTGAGGAAAAATATATACACCACGAAATCTGGGAAACCGGTCTTATGAGCCAATGGCATGGGAAAGACATTTGAGCCTTTGACATACACACACACATATGTGTGTGTGTGTGTGTGTTTATCTGTATGTATACACACACACATTTATGTATAAACATACACCACTAATTTGTCTCTGTGTGCTGCAATATTTTAATACGTGTTTCAGTTCTTGCTAAGGAACCACATTTTCAAGGGTACCTTGTCAGTGAAATCAATCCCACTAGATATTTCAAAGTTGTACTTATTTGATTGATATCCATTTGTCAAATGGCTAAGTACCCTTATCGTATAAAGGAACACTACATGCCACACCAATACACATGCATCTATCTGTCTATCTGTCTGTCTATCTATCTATCTATCTATCTATCTGTCTGTCTGTCTGTCTATCTATCTATCTATCTATCTATCTATCTATCTATCTGTCTATCTCTCTATGTTAGTCCGTCTATCTGCCTATCTATTTTTCTATATGTGTGCATATGTGTTTGTGTGTACATTTTTGTCTTGACATCATGTGATGGATGTAAACAAGTGTCACTGTCATAGGGGTGGTGTTGTTTATTTCTATTCTTCTATGAAAATCATGTCCAGTTATGGGAAAATATTACCTGCCATAGCGCCCTCCCCAGCCAATGCCAGTGGCACATAAAAAGCACCATTCGAGTGTGGTCAATGCCAGTGCCACCTGACTGGCTCCTGTAAAAAGCACCCACTAGTGGTTGGCATTAGGAAGGGCAGCCAGTTATAGAAACCATACCAAAACAGACAACTGGAGCCTGGTGCAACTGTCAGCTCCTTTCAAACCATCCAACCCATGCTAGCATGGAAAAATGGATGTTAAATGATGATGATGATGTGTGTGTATCATCATCATCATCATTATCTTTAGCAGCAGCATCATTTGTTTAGCATCCACTTTCCCATGCTTGCTTACTCAAGTAAGAGAGCAGTTATTTAGGCAGAATTTCTAGGGCTGGATGCCCTTTCTGTTGCCAACCCTTACCTGTTTCCAAGCAAGGTAATATTTTCCCATAACCGGATATATTTTGAAGACTGGAAATGAATAATAGTCATTTACAATGATCATGTGATGGCAAGACTAGGAGACAGGTCTTCGCAAACAAAGTTCAGTGTCCAATGAAGTAAAGATATGAATAAGTGAGCTGGCTACACCCTTGGCAGATTATGGTCTCACTTACTTGCGAAAAACTGTTGGGGCATGTGAAATCGAAATCATAATTGAACCGTGTTCAATGACTGGCACCTGTGCCAGTGGAGCACAAACAGCACTGTTGTTGATTCATTCAACTAAAAATTCTACAAAGCAGTGCCCCAGTATGGCCACAATCTAATGACTGAAACAAATAAAAGATAAAATATGAAAGGAAGATAAACATACATATCCACTATTTGTAATTCAGGCAGTATTAGATTAAAATAGCCATCTATATATCATACTCAATGTATATACCCCATTGATAGGCCAGTTTCCACAGTATGTGTCCTGAGATAACATCTCTTATGGACATACTGTGCTAAAATCACAATAAGTATTGGACGGAGATGAAAAACCTTGAAGGATTGCAATGTATCTGGTGTTCTCATTGGTTGCTGCTGCTGCTGCTACTACTTGTATCTTGCCCATATCAGTGTTAATGGCTGTTTAGTCCTAGGCCTGTCATGGTGGAGCAGTCTTAGCCATCAAAAGACACTCAAACTATGACTATATTATAATTTTTGATGTATCCTTCCTGTTTAGAGGAAGATTTGGCTGTTATTTCTAGCAGGACAAATGACCAAGCAGAGGCTCCGTTGCTTACTAGTTGTTGTTCTTGTTGTTGTCATTGTCCTGCCATGGTGACATGCATTTTTGTTCTGTGACTGGTTGCCATGGTGATCAGTTTTGCTCTGTGATTGGTTGCCATGGCAATCTGCATTGCTCTGAGATTGAATTTCAGTGGTGGTTGTGGTGGCGGTGGGGAGTGAAAGAGAGACAGGTGAGAAGGGAAAGAGACAGGTAGTGAGGAGAGAGATGTAGGGAAGGAAAGAAAGATAGGCTAGGTGGAAGGAAAGAAAGTGAATGAGGAGAAGTGGCCCCAAAACGAGACTGATATTTTAAAATTATTAAATCCAAAGGAACGAAAAGCAATGTTGACCTCAGAGTGATTTGAACTCAAGACCCACAGAGCTGAAAGCAGTACCACAGTGTATTCTGGGCAAGACTTTAACAACTTCACCAATTCATTGTCTCACTGCCGGATAACTCGACCACGCAATAGTTATGCAACCTTCCTGTGAGGATGCAGGTGTAGCCTACTTACCCATGGTACCTATTAGCAACTAAGTGGATTCAGCCAGTGAGAGTTAAGTGAAGAAGACTATACACTGCTGCTAACAGGATATGAACCGTTCACCCTGCAGCTGTGTGACACCCTGATGTTATAAACTGGTTGCTAAGGGAACCTGCGTATAGGTGTATACTTACGTTACTATGGCAACTAATATAACACTATGTAATTAGTGGCTATGACAGCCATTGCCTTGTCTATTTGGTTGCTATGGCAACAAGTGTATTACCACATGACTGGTTGCCGTGGCAACTGGTATCAACTCCCTGCAGCTTACTATGGCAACCCTCTTAATTTGGTATGAGGGATGGTTCCAGAGAGTTCTGGAAGTTGTAGATTGAGCAAAGTGTGGTGTGGAGGATGAGGGATGAGGGGGATGATGTCTGTGGCACATTAGGGATGATAGGAATAGGAGTCTACATGTGTAGATATATATATATCATCATCATCATCGTTTAACATCCGCTTTCCATGCTGACATGGGTTGGATGGTTTGACTGAGGACTGGTGAGCCAGAAGGCTGCACCAGACTCCAATCTGATCTGGCAGCATCATATTGTCATTGTCCAGTTGTCTTCTCTGTCATTTTAAAATA
>NC_142941.1:4319375-4341875 GCF_046866305.1 Octopus bimaculoides
CGGAGATCTATACTTTTGCGGAATTTGTAAGAAGGGCTTCTGTAACCAGTTTTTCTTGAAAACTCACGAGAAAACCCATGGAATTGTAGAGGATAGCCATTCAAAACAGATTAGTTGTGAGTTTTGTGGCGAGGTTTTTGCACAGCAAAGTGAGTTGAAGGTACACATACAAACTCATACACCAGCGGAGAAACGCTACAGCTGCCAGATTTGTGGGGAGCAGTTTTTACACAGGGTTTCATTAACAAACCATAAATGTCCAGCAGCAAGCAGCAACTCGAACAGCTGCAGGATGTACTCAAAACTGCCCCAACAGACCGTGGAGCCAAGCAGCTCGAACATAACAAACGACAAGACTGTATATAATTCGTCTCCTTCGTCATGTGATTCTTTAGCTCATGTCAAGGATATTGTTAGCACACAGAAAATCAGCTCGTTGAAAAACAATAGTAGATCTTGTACAACGGTCCAACAGGAGTCACACCGAGATACACAAGTCCCTCCTGTGCGACCGCAGCCATCACCAGCTTCTTCTTCATCATACTTGCATGGCATGCCTCATATTTGGGAAAATAACTACCTCTGGTCACGAGGTTACCCCATGCCACCCTTGTTAGGCTCAAGTTGGGCAGCAAATGTGCCCAGCGGTGTCTCCTGTGGTCCAAAACAAACAAAGTAAAGGACATCTGTATTAATTAGTTCTCCCTATAACAACACTGATCATATATCTACATTAACGAGTACTCTCTCTTCCATTAACTAAACACAAAAAGGACAACCCCCCCCCTTTTATCAATGACTGCTTCCTCGTTCAGGGCTAAACACCCTTGAGATACGTTAACGAGCACACCCTTATCTGTACTAATTAAAACAATGAGTGTTACTGTCATCAAAGCTAACATTGCACCTTATTACAGAGTACTCTATCAAAATTAACAAATCCTGTATTAAATAGACACTCCCTGTATGAAAACACTGTGTAAATTAATTAATGCTCCCTGCTCCCTCCCCCCATACACCAAATGACATTAACGAACGAAGACATGGAAGAAACTATGTAATAACTTACAGACATATTCTCTCGCCACTTGGACCATTTTATTTTAGGTATGTCCTATGTACAGTGACTACAAATGTCTCCTCTCCCCTGTCAATGAAGTGAGCCTTGTCCAAAATAGAGTTGAACAGGTCACTTATTTTTGTTGTGTTATCATCTTTTATTTTTTTGTGCGTGTTTTTGTTTTTGTTTTGTTTTTTCTCTTCTAATTAGTTAATTCCTTCATTTGTAGATTACCATTCGTTAGGAACATTAATCAAATATTTGTTGTTATTAATCAGATATTTGTTATTATTGCTAATATTATAATTATTATTGCTGCTGAAGGTCGGGGCTGAGCTGGCAGAACCCTCAAAGAGTTGGACAAAATGCTTTGCAGCATTTCTTCCAAATCATTCTGTTCTGAGTTCAATTCCCACCAAGGTCAACTTTGCTTTTCATCCTTTTGGGGGTCAATAAAATAAAGTACCACTCAACTACAGGGGTCAATGTAATCAAGCTGCAACCTCTCACTAAAATTGCTGGCCTTGTGCCAAAATTAGAAAGGATTACTGTTATTATTATTATTATTATTATTAAGGAGCTAAGCTATCAGAATTGTTAGCATATTGGACGAAATGCTTAGCAGCATTTCTTCCAAATCATTATGTTCTGGATTCAAATCCTCCTGAGGTCAACTCTGCCTTTCATCCTTTTGGGGGTCGATAAAATAAAGTACCAACCAAATACTGAGGTTTATGTATTCGACTTGCTCTCTCGTCCCCTAAAAAAATTTCTGGCCTTGTGCCAAAAATTTGAAACGGCTATTATTATTATTATTATTAGCATGTTGGGAAAAATGGTTTGTGGCATTTTGTCCCTCTTTGTTCTGAGTTCAAATTCCGCCGAGGTAGACTTTGCCTTTCATCCTTTCGAGGTCAATAAATTAAGTACCAGTGAAACACTGGGGTCGATGTAATTGACTAGTCCCTTGCCCCCAAATTTCAGGCTTTGTGCCTTTATTTTCAATGTAACGTGTGCCCCTCTGAGGCACAATAGCACTTGTATATGGGATTGAACTTGCAGTGTTATAGTTTGTATAAGTGCATCATAACATCTTGATCAGTTTAGGAAGTATATGAGGGAGAGAATGACTACTCAATCAGCAGTATTGATCTCAGCATTGAACACCTCTAAATCCCTCCAATGATTATTCAACCTACAAGAAATAGCTATGAAACAGTCCTCAAATTCCAAGTACCACCCTAAAACACTGAAGCATACATTGTATGATGTAGTCTTAGATATACTAAAACATGATGGCCATTGTTGGAATGTCCTTCACCAAAAGTCGAATAGACAACAATAGTAACTTCAGTAGTCATGAGCCAATGAAGGAAACCTCTAGGTGGTCACTTAATCTGCTAGAAACAACAACCAAATTTCTCACAAAACACTGCCTACTGTTTCTTTATAAAGAAACATTGAATGATGTAGTCTTAGATATGCTATGCCTGTAATAAAAAAAAAAATAGGGAAAAAATCCCATGGTATGGTCAAAGCTGTAACATCCTTGGCCATTGGTTGGAGCAGAGGTGAAGGTAGCGCAATAATAATTTCGGTCTTTAGATTCAGTAATATCTTTAAAATAAGGACTATGTATTTTAACTCCCTCCATTTCTGCATAAACAGGATGACCACCACTACATCATCACTGATTGTGTAATGAGAACTCATCCCTTACCTCATTCTTCCTCTTCCTTTGTGATTGACCAGGATCACACCACCCTCAACATGGGCCTAAGGTTATTGGCCCTTGCCCTCAACAGAGCAGACCACAACTTCATGAATGTCATATGTTATATGACTTACTGCCATTTGTTATATCATCATATCACATCATATCACAATGTGATATCACATCATTGCACTGTCTTAGTGTCACATATCATATTGTCACATTGTCATACTGCCACATATCACATGTCACACGGTCATATCACAATGCATCACAATGTCATATGTGACGTCATATTGTAAGGCAACAAAGTGGCAAGCTGACACAATCTTAAGCCCACTGTGCAAAATGCTTAGTGGCATTCATTCATTTTTATTTTCTGAGTTCAAATTCCACTTGATTTTGCCTTTCATCCTTTCGGGGTCAATATTATAAGTACCAGCTGAGTGCTGGGGTCGATGTAGGCAACTTACACCCTGCAAAATTGCAGGCCTTGTGCCAAAATTTGAAATCTCTGTTGTATCATATGCTAAAAAAAAAAACAGTCTGCTTTTTTATTCCCTAAACTATATTTAAGGATAGTATCAAAGGGGAATTAAAATGACAGTTTCTCTTCCCTGAATATGTCACAAAAGGGGACCCAGTTGTCAGTATTACTTTTGGGGTAAGCACTAGGTCTCCAAATATACAGCAAGACAGAACCAAATTACATTCAGGCTCTGGAGGCGAAAGGGTCTTTCAATATTCAAGAATGGTCGTTTTTCGTTTTTTTAGGGAAGAATCCAGCAGGACCCCCCTTTGACTCTTTGCCTACCTCAGACCAATGTAGCAATCAAACCCCTACTTCTCATGCAACCTAGTGAACAGGACTTCCTCACTACAGCAATGGGTTTCTTCTCTTCAATGGGAGAAAAGGTGTGGGATGAAGGTGCAGAGCTAATAACCCTGACTCTGGTACTGTTGACCCCTAAATTAAAGGTGCAATTCAATGTGTTGCTACAACAAACAGCCTTTCTGAAACAAATGAACATAGAAGAAACAGTATGTATATACATGTGTGTGTGTGTATATATATATACATATATATATCTGTACACCACCTCAAACACTTTATACATATATATATGTGTGTGTGTAGGGTATATATACATGCATATATATATGTATGTATGCATGTATGTATACATAAACATGTATGTATACATTTATATATATATATATGAATGAAGAAAAGTGTTTCTTTCTTGTATCCGACTCATTCTATTCTCTGTTGTTAAACACACACACATATCCTCATTTATGGTGTGTATATATATATATATATGTATATATATAAATATATATGTTAGTGTGTATTTGTGCGTATATATATATATATATTCACATGTGCATATGTTACACACGTACACTTGTATATATAAATGTGTGTGTGTGTGTGTGTCTATATATATGTATATATATTCATATGTATATGCATGTGTATTTACACATAGACTTATATATATATATATATATATATATATGTGTGTGTGTGTGTGTATTTTTGTATGTATATATAAATACCCATTATTATTATGTTTGAGAGATTTTCAAAGAATGTCTATATGTTTGTCTATGCACGTGTGTGTGTGTGTGTGTGTATGTACATACACATCCACACATTTATATATGTATGTGTGTATAGAGTATGCCTAAATATATATAAATATATATATATAAATATATATATATATATATATATACATATATATATATATATATATATATATATATATATATATATACACACACACACATATATATATATATATATATATATATATATATATATATATATATATATATATATATATATATATATATATATATATATACATACATATATATATATATATATTAAAACTATATAAATACATCCAATCTGTACAAATATATTATGCAGTATGTGTTGTAACTAAGACTTCAAACGCATACTTTAAGTTTCATTTTACAGTCACCATCACCCCTGTATGTAGGGGGAGGGGGAGATGTAATCCTCTTTGGGGATTTGATGAAACGAATTACTATTATTATTATTATTATTATTATTATTATAAAATATTATTATTGATATTTCAGGATAATAATAACAATAATAATAATAATAATAATAACAATAAAAGAAGCTAAAGAAGACTGTTTGAATATTTCAATAAACCTAACCATTCTTTGTGAATTTACTTCAACATAAAACACTGTGATTGTGTGAAATAAATAGCCAAAAAAAAAAAAAAACTAAAACAATAGCCTGTTCTTTTGATTTTGTTGTGTGTACCCCTCTTATATGACGGCTGTAGAGGGTGGGGGGTCTTGTCTTGTTAGATACCTGGTAACTTTACTGGTGCTCGTGCCACAGAAAAATACACCCAGTACACTCTGTGAAGTGGTTGGTTTTAGGAAGGGCCCCCAACTGGTGTAACCATGACACAGCAGATGCTGGAGCTTGGTGTGATTCTCTTACTTGCCACCCCCTCTTGGACCCTCCAACCCAAACTAGCAAAAACAGACATTGAATGCTGATGATGATGATGACGAGTCTTGGGTACTTTTCAACTAGCACATCGCAGACTTGATCAAGTTGCTCAGCATTGATGGCGCGACTGTTCAGCACAAGCTTGGCACACAAACTTTTTCCTCAGCCTAATATATATACTTACATATAAACATATATATAATACACATACTCACATATCCTTGATTTGTTTAACATCTGATTTTCTAAGCAAGTAGGGCTTGGATGGGAATTGGAGGCATCATTTTATGGTTGGATGCTTTCCAGAAAAGAATATTTTTTCTACAGTGAGCTGGCTGAATTGTTAGCACACTCGGCAAAATGCTCAGTGGCGTTTCGTCTGTCTTTACATTCCGAGTTCAAATTCCGCCAAGGTTGATTTTGCCTTTCAGGATTGATAAAAAACTACCAGTTGAACACTGAAGCCAATATAATCAATTTATTCCCCAAAATTGCTGGTCTTAAGCCAAAATTTAAAATCAATATTTTTTCTGCTACCTCTTAAACCATATTAATGGATAGAAAGAGGTTGGGGTTTATCATTGCAACAGGTAATGATAAAATAGTAATTTCCTCATAAAGTTATAACAGTTTATAAACAGGAGGCTGGTATTATCTTGAATAGAACTGCTTCTAAGAGCTTGTTTGGATAAAAATCAGCTGATGAGACTTAGAGGTAAATCATTGAACTTCACATCCTCACAGTTTTATCATCCGACAACAGCTGTGAATGATGAGGTGTCAGATCAATTCAGTTATGTATTTGACGAAGAAATCAATCAATCTCTTCCACCAGATGTTCTCATTTTGATTGGAGATGGAAAAACTAACAACAAAATCAGTAACTGTGGACATTTTCAGTTTGGGCATTGAGAATAATCAGGGAAGCCCTTTTGTTGAATTCTGATAATCGAAATATTTTTATTTCTAAAACATGATGTAACCAATATCATAGGCAACTTTACAATTGTATTTCGACTAATTGCAAGCCTCATAAAAAAAAAAAAAAGAAATACCAATTTATAGTCCAACAACAATGGAAGTGTAGAAATAAGGTCTGTTAAAATAGGTTAAACTACATTCATCAGCTGATTGCAATAATGACCATCAACTTGTTACAATAATTAAATAATATTTCAATAAAAAGATTAAAACATCAAGAAAATACAATTTTGCAAACATTCTAAATGAATCTAATGTCAAAATAAAAAAAAAATATTTCAAAAACTTTGGCAATGTAAAGAAAAAGAGTGACCTGGAAGAACTGTGAAATAAAGCTAAAAAATTGTTTTATAAATAGCAGGAAAAATATCAAAGTAAGAGAAAAAAAACTGACTGAAATGGTTAACAGATGAGACATGAGATAAGAAGGACTAAAAAAACTCAGAGATCTGACACCATTTGAATGTAAAGAATGAAAGAAACAATTGAGCAATGAAATTCAATATGCGATAAAAGAAAGAGAAGCAGGAAAAGAACAAGAAAATTTATGATGAGAATGAAAAAAATTGAGTAAGAAACACTAATAAAGATCTTTACAAAGCAATGAAGATAATATGAAGAAAATTTGCACCAAGAATTGATGTTATCAAAGAGAAATATGGTAATATGCTTTATGAAGGGAAAAGTTTGTACGAAAGATGGAAAGAAAACTGCTGCAGCTTATTCAAGAATACAACAGGGAATAATCAAAGAGAATGCAATCATAATAATCAAAGTAAAAATTGTGTTAGAGAAAGAGGGAGAGAAAAAGAATGTCCGCCATTCATGTCTGGAGTAAAGAGAAATTGTTACAGTGTTTATGTATAAAAATATGGAACCTAAATTTATGGCCAAATGATTGGTCTAAACCAATTTTGATGCCATTGCCAAAGCAAAAGAAGACATAACACAATGTAAAAACAACAAGACAAATAACGTGAGTAAAATGTTATTAAAGATCATTGGTGAAGGAATGAAGGATCTTATTTAGAAAGCTAGAATGTCAAAGAATGGTAAAAAAAAAAAATGTTCTTTTGGCTGAGTCTGTTTTCCCCACCTCCACCATGACCACCACCACTAGAACATACTTGTTATACAGAAACGTTAGCATGCCAGGCGAAATGCTTAGTGGTATTTCGTCTGAGTTCAAATTCAGCCGAGGTCGACTTGGTCTTTCATCCTTTCGGGGTCAATAAATTAAGTACCATATTTGGTGCCTATGTAATGCTTACCCTAGAATAGTACCTCTGGAATATAAACCCCTCAACAAAATATTCTGTGTGATCCTCATTCAGGTGAGGACATTGGTTTATTGGGACCCAATGGATTACGCCTGTTCATTTGAACATCCTGCACAACTGGTTTGTTGCTCAACCAGACGCATTTATCTATCCTTGTCACCCATAGTGTGTGTGCCCCCTCTAGTTCCACTACTCAGTACTCTCTTCCTTCTTCTCCAAAACGTCTATCTTTTGGAATTCCCACCCTGTCAGTACCGTCATAAGGCATGGGTACACTGGGCAGGGCAATTGCACAGAGTGGGGTTGAGTGCAGGAACTTGCGGCTCTAAGGGATCAATTCTGATCCATATGTGCTGTCACTCACTGACAATAAATACTTATAGAGCCCAGTGAGGTGATTTGCCTAGGAGCCTATAATGTTGTTAAGACAGCCTGGCGCCCTGTTCAAGTTTTTCCTTCCAGCCGTTAACTTGCTAGTGTCCAAATATAACATCAACGAACCGTCGTTTTCAGTAGTCTCAAGGGTCTATTAGAATAAATAAATAAAAATAATGATTAACGGTAGAAGAAAAAATTATAGAGACAGCAAGTAGATAAGGTGAAGTTAAGGTTGGTTATAGAATGAGAAACCACAAAAATAAATTCTTAACAGTCTAGTACAACTCCCAACCATTGATCTTTAACCACAAGAGCACACAAAATATATTAATTCTGAATTGCACAATATGTGTCTTTGAGGACAATTCAGCTGGTCGCATCACAATATTAATACAGAAAATTCTTCCGCGATCGCCAAATAAACAACAATTAAAGTTTCAGAGAAAGTGAAAGTGACACACGAAAGCAAATGGTAGACAGTAAGATAGATACGTTGTTTATATGCGTGGGTTTATGTTGTAATAAAAACAATTTTACATGAAACAGGAGGATTACTCAATTCTTTTGATAATGTACAAATTTATTCTTTCACAAGAAAAGTATTGACCGTAACTTCGAAGTTTCGGCAAGCTATATACGTAAGCAGATTATATATATATATATATATATATATATATATATATACACACACACACACTCACTTGCACTTATCAAGTTTGATAAGAGTCAATGAACGAAACTCTCGGCCTGTGACTCACTGTTACTTCTGTTAAATATTAATATATATATATATATATATATATATATATATACACACACACAGCATTCAAACACTCTATAGCACGTCAGTAGCCGTACGCACACACTGAGGAGCGCGCGAGATGGAAGATAATAATTTCTTTATCAGGTTAGTGGCTGCAGTTTACCGCCACCAGTGGCAAAAAAATTTTTTTTTTTAATCATTAAACACCGCACTCGCCACCATTTCACCAACACTATCACTACCGCTATCTCCACTCCATCGTGTCCCTCGCCGCCGCCCCTTCTACATCATTATATTAACGCCGCTACCACCTCTTCCTCGCCACCACCATCTTACTATCATAATTACTCTCCCCTGCTTCTCCCTCTTTTGTGAATATATTTTTTGCCAGTCATTCCGTGTACTCTCCAGGCAAGAGAGATAAACATGTCCCCTTACCATTAACCGGTGCATGTCCCCCTTGAAAAAAGTACTGTTTCAGACTGGTGTTCACTTCGATCCCCCCACTATATTTGTTTTTACATTGACAATCGTTTAAGAACAATACTTTAAAATTTAGTGAGTTATCAATATAAAATAAATATTTGGAAAATACATGTACACTTCGGCCAATATTTCCACCCATTTTTTAAATACACATATGAATGTATACGTTCTTTAGATGACACAGAAAAAATAGACTCAAAACAGGGAGTCTATACTTTTATTCGCCAGTATATACATAAATGACCGAAGGAATGAGAGTTCGTTGCATTTAGCAAAATATGAAATATATTCTTGTATTAAAAGATGGTATTTCTGGCGTAGGGCTCCAGTTTAAGCAAATTTGATAAAAGATTTCAGGGAACAGAAGTCATAAAGACCCAAATCGGTCCACTTATCCTATACTAAGTTATCGGCCCGTGGCAACACACACACACACGCATACACAGTATGACTCACTTACTGACTCTCACACATACAGTTTCATACACACACACACTATATTTGTTTCGAGCCAGTTCCGCTTTTTCGTGCAGTTTGAAATTAGAGGGAGAGTGGCAGATCTATGTAGAGAGAGAGAGAAAGTGTTATAAGAGGGAGGTATACAATTGATACAATAATAAATAGACAGGGGGAGAGATCCTACTACCACTACTCCTCATAGAGCATCCATGAAGCGAGAGGAAAAGACTGAAATTTAGTGAGAAGAGATTGCAATAGATAAACAGAGAGGGGTAAGATTGAACTACTACTACTACTCTGGAGCATCTACGAAACGGTAAGTTTGAAACTGGAGAAGGAGAGAGAGAGAGAGACGAAGATTTATATATGTATATATAGAGAGAGCAAGATATATATATATATATATATATAGAGAGAGAGAGAGAGAGAGACAGAGTGAGAGAATACAGAGAAAGTGAGAGGGGAGAGAAAATATATATATATATATATATAGAGAGAGAGAGAGAGAGAGACAGACAGACAGAGTAAGAAAGAAGGAGGGAGAATGATATAAATATAGAGTGAGAGACGGGAAGGGAGAGATAATATGTGTGTGAGAGAGAGGAGGTGACAAAGAGAGAGAGAGTATTGTAGAAGGAATAATGTGTAATAGAGAAATAAAGAGAGGAAGATAGACAGAGAGAAACGTACACATGCAGAGAAAAAAGATAGATAGAGCGCTGTAGAGAGGGTGAGTTACTACTACTACCACTACTATTACTACTACTACTACTATTACTCATGTGGAGCAACGGTGATACGGTAAGTTTGATGAATAATAAATATACTGATGATGTGAGTGAAGAAAACAATAGACCTTGAGTTTTGTTTCCTCTGCCTCTGTGTGTGTGTGTGTGTGTTTATATATAATATACACACGTATGTATATATGTATGGAGAGAGAGAGAGAGATAAGAGAGGGAAAGAGTGAATGGTAGAGCAAGGTTTCATGTGTGTGTATAATATATAAATATGAGTGTATGTGTGTGTGTGTACATTCATATGTTTATATATATATATATGTGTGTGTGTTGGACACATTTGTTAACTGCCATAATAATGTTTTCAGTTCTGCTTTTTTTTTCGGATCAAAGATCTCAGAAAAACTACAGTTCCTCTGTTTGTGTGTATGTCTATGTCTCTCTCACTCTTTCTCTCCCCATATATATATATACATACGTGTATGTATGTGTATAGTTATGGACATGCAACACAGCACACACACACACACACGTGTATATATATATGTGTGTGTATATATATCTCAGTTGATGTGGCTTCTCCATCGAGAAAGATTTTTGAAATCAGAACTATTCTTGTTTATTATATAAATGATTTATAGGGTCGGGGTTGCTTTCTGACTTGTTAAAACTTGTAATATATATGTATACACACAACACACACACGTATTTGATACTTAATACATCTCTCTCTCTCTCTCTCTGTATATATATATATACATCCGTACATATGTATTGAAGATGAAATATTTAACGAATTACTGCTTCTGTATATATATATGTATATATATAGGGATTGGAGATTTATGTGTGTAGAATCCCGCCAAAGCTGGTTATGTCCGTAATCTTGCGATGGAGAGGGTGGGGGATAGAAAAGGGTCCAGTAATATACGTGGGTCGAATATACTTTGCCTTACATGCATATGATATACACGTCTTCTGTAGACACAAAGATTCTTGTTTTCATATCTGTTGTGGTGTTACATGACCATAACTATATTTACAACCTATAATACCGTTTGTATATGTAAATGCAGTACGTATACATTTGATTGTGTGTGTGTGTATATATATATATATATATATATATATATATGTGTGTGTGTGTGTGTTTCTCTGATGTTCCGTTATAAACGTAACTTGGAAGATAGTGAAAGGCTGTGGTGAAGGAAACAGTATTTTGTCTTGAAAGTTGCGAATATTTTTGCAAATCACAGCTATATACTCAAACATATGTACTGTACATGTTTATACTCGTATATCGTATATGTTGTGTGGGTGTCTATATATATTTGTAAATATATGTACGTAAACATATTATATACATACATGTATATATATATATATATATATATAATGTGTTTATATTATGTGTGTGTTTGTAAATATGTGCATGTATGTATGTTTGTATATATATATGTCATCATCATCATCGTCATCTGTCCGTTTTCTAAGCTGACATGGGTTGGAGGGTTTGGCAGAGCCCAGCGAACGGCAGGACTACATCGTGCTCCAGCTTTGGCAGTATTTCCACGGCCCGATTCCCTTCCTAACGCCAACCACTTTATAGTGCTTACTGGGTGGCTTTTTTCATGTCACCGGCACCAGCAGGGTTGCCAAGTAACCTATGTGCGCGCGTGTGTGTATACATGTTCAGTTTATATATGAATGAATATATATTTGTGTGTGTGTGTTTTGTGTTTACATTTTCACTGATCACTTCACAAGTTGAAGTTGTTGTCGTCTTCCTTGTCAAGAAATATTCTACTGATTTTGCACCCCTGAAAGGCTTATGGAATGAAGAGATCCTTTACTCAATAAACAGATAATGGCTAGCAATGAGAAGGGCTTCTTCAGGAAGCCTAAATATGGACTATGAAGAAAGAACTTAAAGATTGCCTCTTGGGAAGGCTCAAAATAGGCCTGAGCACAAAACCAAAGAGGAAATTTAGGAACACATTCCACCCATCTTCATTATTATTGCTCAACATAGTACAGGTTTCAGTGGCCAATGTTATTGTCCTGAACAGCAGACCATATCAAGATGTTATATTTTGATGACTTCTATACCTCAATGGGAGACAAAAATCTGTCCAATTACGGTGATGTTATTGGCAGAGAAAAACAACATGATACTGAGTTCTTACTGTAACTAATGGTGGTTGGAAACAAGATGAGGACAAATATCCGTCGAATGTAAATAATGGCACTGTGTTGTTTGTCTTGTCTGGTTTGTGGATATTTAAATTTAAATGCCTTTTTAGCCCAGTGTGGCTCTGAGAGGTCTTACTACAAATATGGCATATGAGTGTGTCTGCTGGAATGAGCTTGATATCATTTGGACCAACTGTAGAAAGATGAGTTCTGAGATGTGCCTTTGAAACAAAGAAATCATCCCTCAGATTCAGCAACTGAGGGATGACTCTGTAGTTCTCTTTTCATTTTTGAGGCAGATTATTTATAGTGTGACGCCCTTCCTGCCATCACTCCTCACCACTCATGCACACACAAATATATGACTAGCTTCGTTTAGTTTCCATCTACCAAATCCTCTCACAAGACTTTGGTTGTCCCAGGGCTATAGTAGAGAACACTTGCCCCAAGTGCCATGCAGTGGTATTGAACCTGAAACTAAGAGGTTGGGAAGCACACACACACATATGCATGGCCCTCATTCTGGTGGCACGTAAAAGCACCCACTACACACTCGGAGTGGTTGGCGAAAGGAAGGGCATCCAGCTGTAGAAACTCTGCCAGATCAGATTGGAGCCTGGTGCAGCCTTCTGGTTCGCCAGTCCTCAGTCAAACCATCCAACCCATGCCAGCATAAAAAGCAGACATTAAACGACAATGATGATGATGATGATGATAGATAAAACTTACTTGGAAGAGGATGGATTCATGGCGTTCAGTCATATAATAATATAAATAATATGTATATATATACATTTCACTGTCTGTGTTTGTACCTCTCTCTCTCTTTCTCTCACACAGTGTTTGGCCCTCTACCTCTCTCTCTCTCATTCTGTTTGTCCTTCTACCTCTCTCTCTCATTCTGCTTGTCCTTCTACCTCTCTCTCTCACTCTCACTCTGTGTTTGTCCATCTATCTCTCTCTCTCACTCTGTCCCTCCCTCTCTTTCTCTTTCTCTCTCTCTCTCTCTCCCTCTCTCTCTCTCTCCCCCTCTCCCCTTTATATCTCTCATAATTTTTCTAACTTGTATCTTACCCCAGGTTCACCTGTCTGTCTATCCAGCTGACCAATGCTCTGCTACAAGATGATGTCCCAGAATTGGAGACCTTCTGATTTGGTTTTGCCTCAACAACCACCCGTTTTTAACTCCAACAAACCCGACCGTTTGTGTGTATATTGCTTTCATCTTTATCAACTTTAAGAAGGAGGAGAAAAAAAAAAGCCAAAGGATTATTTTCAAATCCATTCCCAGATCTGAACTCTTCTTACGCATAATATCTCATCATCTCCACATTTTTAATTATTACAAGAGGAAATTTTCTTGTTTTATATTAAATTTCATAGACACCTTTGAACCCTACAATAGTGGGGACACTTACACCTTTAGAATAATGTGATTGGTTTGTTTAGGCTATTGATAAATCATCAGAATGTACCCTGTTTGACTGACCATAGGTGGACTGTGCACTGTATATCTACCATTATCTTCTCATTTGTTAATTGGGATTAATTGAGGTGACTACAAGAACATAAGAATATATTGAGTCGAAGATTTGGCAGTGGTGCCAGCACACACACACACACACACACACACACACACACACACACATGCACACGTTTGGTATGTGTTCAGATCAGAGTTAAAACATTCCAGGATATATAAAATGTGAAAGACTGAAGACGTGTCGGGAATGTTCCAAGCCTAGTGGTGGTGATAATATTAATGATTACAATAAAAGAATACAGAAACAGCTGCAATAATATTAATAATAATAATAATAATAGTAATAATATATTAATAACGGTTATAATATAAATAATAGTGTGAAAGAGCAAACTGAAAATGTACCAGATGCAGTGTGGGGGCAAACAGCAGATTAACAATAATTGTTGTGGAATTAATAATGATAGTCAGGCTGAGGTACACACGTGCGGTGGGACAGCATCACAGAATGGATTTACAAACTTTATGGAGCTGATCAAGAAGCCGGACAAGTCCCGGGACAAACCTTTCAAATGTGGAATTTGTCGTAAAGGATTTACATTGAAAGCCTACCTGAATCGACACCTGTTGGCCCCTGAACCCGGTAAACACTTCCCCTGTAGTTATTGCAGCAAGATCTTTCCTCAGAGGGACCGCCTCGAAACACATGAACGCACCCACACGGGGGTCAAGCCGTTTGTCTGTAACATTTGCTCCAAGTCGTTTTCACAAAAGTCGCACCTGAACACTCACAAACACGTCCACACCGGCACAAAGTCGCCAAACGCCGTCGACCGGAGCATGAAGCGCCGCAAAACCCTGGCGATGACAATGATGATGAATTCCATGCAACAGCACCAGCACCAGCAACAGCAGCAACAGCAGCAGCAACAACAGCAGCAGCAGCAGCAACATCATCACCACCATCAGCATCACCAGCATCACCAACAACATCAGCACCACCTTCAGCATCAGCATCAACACCAGCATCAACACCACCAACATCAGCACCAGCACCATCAGCACCAACATCAGCATCATCAACACCAGCATCACCAGCATCATCATCAGTTCCATCATTTTGAGAACCACAGCAAGACCTGCCCCCAACATCTTAACCAGATGGGCAAACGCAAAACTGGGCCAGGCAGCTCAGATAAACCCTTTAAGTGTGATGTGTGTCGGAAAGGCTTCACCCTGAAGGCCTACCTCAACCGTCACTTATTGGCCCCTGACACAGGTAAACATTTCCCTTGCTCTTACTGCCACAAGGTTTTTCCCCAAAGGGACCGACTGGAGAATCATGAAAGAACTCACACTGGGGTGAAACCATTCCATTGTACAATATGTGGCAAGAACTTTGCCCAAAAGTCCCATTTAAACAAGCACCAAAATGTCCACAAAGCAGATCGGATGTCGGGAACCAGTGTGCCTTCAGCTTCAGTCACTTCAACCTCGTCGTCGTCAGGCGCTAACCAAGCCCCAAACCTTCCGAAACCTCCATCGATGATTTCACCTCAAGCTTCGTCCTCTTCAGGGACCTACTCTTCCCAGATGATTAACCAAACTGCAGCGATACACAAACAGGCTGTTATGACAACAAACACACAGTATTCACAACAGCAAATCAAATATTCTACTTCGGCCCCGCAGCAGCAGCAACAACAACAACAACAGCAACCAGCTGCCCAGAAAGATCCATCGACAATGTCGGCCTGCTCGCATCAGATGATGCATCAACATGCACCACTGAGGCAACAACAGCAGCAACAGCCGCAACAGCAACAGCAGCAGGCACCACCACCACCACCGCCTCCACCACCATCTCAGCAGTCATCGAACATGACTGCAACATCGACGATGAACACAGCCACCTACCATCAACAAATGGTGCCGCAAAGAGCTGCTGAGAATAATTATAACTGGAAACGTAACGCTGCCATAACAGCTAGCTGGAATGCAGGCTGGACAAACACATCGAACCCAACTTATGGCCAGAGGAAATGTGAGAGCCAAGAGGCTGTCCACAACATTCAGACATTGATGCAGTGAAACTAGTTTGAAGATGAGGAAGAGTAAGAGCAAGAAGAGGAATATGGAAAAGATTATTGAAGTAATTAAAGGAATGAGCTGTGTCTGGGTGAGGCAGAGGCGGTGAGAGGAATCAAGGTGGTGGACTGTTGACAATACGGTCACCAGTTCAAACCTTAGTGCAACTCATGTGTTGTGTCCCTGCACAAGACATGTAGCTGTGTTTGCCCCACTACTTCATGGGGTTGAGCAGCTGGTGGTTGGAAGGGCAGCCAACAAGAAAACAATTTGATTGCTCCAACAAAAAAGGGAAAAGATATCCTAGTCATGATAGCTTTGAAAAATGGATTAAAAAAAAAAAGAATTAAACTACAATAAACAAAACAAAAACATATCGCTTAACAATTGATGCACCACCACAAGTGTCTATATGAATATCTACACACTTGCTAGAAGTGGTGGATATATAAAACAAGAAGTTCAGATCAAGTATTTGAGCTCAAACATTTCTATCATTGAATCAGAACGACATATTTGAGACCTTGGCTCAAGCATCTGTATTAATCATTTAAGGATCTTGGCTCATGAAACCATTAAAAACATTCGGAGACTTAGTTCAAACATCTGTATAATCATTTGAAATCTTGGCTCAAGCATCTGTTCAACTATTTGTGGTCTTGACCTCAAGCATCTGTGTAATCATTTGGGGATCTTGGCTCAATCTGTCATTAAAAACATTTGGAGACTTGGCTCAAGCATCTGTTTAAAACATGTAGGATCCTGGCTCAAGCTACTGTTAAAAACATCTAGGGTCTTGGCTCAAGCAGCCAGCAAAACATTTGGAGGTCTTAGCTCAAGCATCTGTTTAACTATTTGGAATCTTGGCTCAAGCAGCCATTTTAAAAAATTTGGTATTTTCGGTTCAGTTATTTGTGTAAACATTTAAGACCGCTATTCAATTGTCCACATAAAAACTTGAGACATCATTTCAATAATCTGTTTAATGAATATTTTGGTTTTTTAATCTCCATTCTCTGTAAAAAATCATTTGGGACCTTAACTCCAATACCTGTATCAACAGTGACTCAGTTTGTGAGACAGATTGAAACAGGGGTACAAATAATTAGGCAATTTTGATTCCTGAGAAAAACCAACACACACAAATAGACACAAATATGAATTGAAGTGAAAGCCATTGACTTGTATGCTGTTTCTCTTTTTTGAGATATTTTCATTATTAAAATAATAATAAAACTAAAAAAAAAAATAAAATGAAATAGCATCCTAATTCTTTATCCACCATCTTAAACAATTGCTGGTTCAATATCAGAGCATGTGGAACCTCAGTATGGTCACTCTAAATTCTAGAAATAGCAGCCAAATTTCCTCCACGCACCCTGCACTTTTAAAAGGGAAAGAGACATTGGAGGATGTAGTCCTCATTACACTTTGCCATAAAGCAAAGATGAGATAATCAAAGCTTTTACACCTTTGATCACTAGTTTCCTAAATCATTGCTGGCCTGGTGTTAAACAGCGACAAGATTGAGAAGATTCTTTAAGACAAATTTTAACCTTTTTGATACGAAACCCACCCGAAACTACACCTGGTTCTACGATAAAAACTTCTTATTTTAAAGATGATCTACGTTAAAACCTACCAGCGAAATTTCATGTCAATTTATGTTCCAAACTATAACTTAATGAAACAATTATTTTACTAAATTCTTTGTTATTTTCAAAATTAATTGGAACAAAGACATATTTCAACAAAGATACAGTAACAAAAGGGTTAAAAAAAAAAAAGGAGTTCTTTGGAATTTAAGAATAAAAGTAAAAAAAAACCTCAAAGAAAAAACTCCTTTATTTCTGTGAGCTAGAATTGAACTGGAATCCTTACAGTCGTCAGCCTGTTGCATTGGCTCATATCAAAGTGTGCGTGTGTATGAAGACATGCTTGCACATACACATTTGTATATTCTTTTACTGTTTTCCTTCATTGGACTGTGGCCATACTGGGGCACCACCTTTATGGGTTTAGTCTGTCGTATTGACCCTAGTACTTATTTTGTCCTTCTCCACTTGTCGAACTGCTAAGTTACAGGAGATGAACAGATACAACTTGAATATCAGTGGATTTTAGACCGGTGTAAACATAAATGCTGATATATATATACATACCTACATATACACACACATACATACACAGACAGTACATACAATATGTGGCGTGCTCTTAAGCAAGTACATAATTCTGTTGCTTGTCTCAGTCAGACTGGTTGACAACAGGTGCCACTTGACAGGTGAATGGTCAGTATACTTTTCTTTTACTTGTTTTAGTCATTAGACTGTGGCCATGCTGGGGCACTGCCCAGAAGGATTTTTAGTCAAATAAATTGACCCAATTACTATTTCTTTTTTTTTTTCAAGCCTGGTAATTATTCTATCAGTCTCTGTTACCAAACTGCTAAGTTACAGGTCATAAATACACCAAACCAGTTGTCAAGGGATGGTGGGTCATAGATACAAAGATACACACATATATATATATATATATATATGACGGGCTTCTTTCAGTTTCCGTCTGCCAAATCTACTCACAAGGCTTTGGTCAACCCAAGCCTATAGTAGAAGACACTTGTCCAAGGTACCATGCAGTGCGACTGAACCCGGAACCATGTTGTCCCAGTTTTTCCCTCCACAACACTCATATAAACATGCTCACTCCCACACCTGTGCCCATGTATGGAAGTCTCCAGGTGAAAAGCAAAGTGGGGAAAATGATTCTTGAAATACCAAAGATGGGATAAAGAATTTCATTGAAGCTTAAAAGACTACACGGCTGTTACTCAGAGTTTCATGTAACAATCGTCAGACAGCTGAGAAGTTTTTTCAGTTTCAATAAAACACTACACACACATATGCTAGTGGTTGGTGTTAGGAAGGGCATCCAGCTGTAAAAATCCTGCCAAAACAGTCACAGAAGTCTGGTGCAGGCTTCAGCCTGGCTGGTTCTTGTGGTGCCACCCCACCCATGTTAGCATGGAAGATGGACGTTAAACGATGATATATATATATATATATACACATATGTTGGCACTATCAGTTACAATGACAAAGGTTCCGGTTTATCTGACCAATGGAACAGCCCGCTTGGGAAAATGAATGTGCAAGTGGCTGAGCACTCCACAGACAGACATACCTAGGGTGATTCAGAGGGACAAGGCTGGCCCTTTGAAATACAGGTACTACTCATTTTTGCCAGCTGAGTGGACTGGAGCAACGTGAAATAAAGTGTCTTGCTCAAGGACACAACAACAATTGTGAACCAAATACCCAGATTATTGAACCACACACTTTCCATATACACATATATACACACACACATATGGTTTTCTAGGGAGTGTTAGTTGAGTTGGTTTAGCTTCTTATCCAGATGAATTTTACTTATCAGTTGTTCTGTCTGGAGCTAAACACTCATCTTCTGACCGTTATTTAAAACAAAGATAAAACCTATTCACAACAGCAAATGTGTTTTTATAACTTCAACAATCAACATTGTGTATTTTCATAAAAATAATGAAAACTTTTTTTTTTTTTTTGTGTCTGTGTTTGAAAAAATGTTGCAGATTTGAAATTATAAAATGGACTGAAAATTTCAATGAGATCGATAAATGAAATTTAAATTAAAATTCAGATTCTGATTTAAAAAAAAAAAAAGAAAAGAAAAAAGTTGATCTTCTTTGTTTGGTCTTTTTTTGTTTTTTAACCCTTTAGCATTTAAACCAGCTGTATCCAGCCCCAATATTCTCCCTGTTTTGTTCAAACCGGCCAGATCCAGCCTCTCACACCTACCCTAAAATGTCATTTTCAAAATAAACAATTACATCATTGTAATTTCAAAGCTACAAAATGATGCCTAATGAATTTAAAGCAATGTTAACGAAGAAGTATTATATTTGACAGAGTAATCTGTATGCTAAGGGGTTAAATTTTGTTTTTTTTTATATATTTTTCATTGTTTTACTATTTTATTGTTTTCTTTCAGTGGATACAAAACAGCAAAAATTGTCATGTTGGGGGTGAATGTATTTTCTTGTTTTCTGAAATTGTTTTTGGATGGTGAATGGCATGGTAAGATCATAGGAGAGGATTGAACATAATATTTTAGGGCACATTCCAAGTTGTTTGTGCATTGAAATCCTGTGAAGGTCACCATTGCTCCTCATCGTTTCAGGGTCGATAAAATAAGTTAATCAATGTCTTACCTCTTGGCAAGTGCAAAGAAAAACATACAACAAAACAGTAGAAAAAATAGAGGAAGGAAGGGAGGGAAAGAAAGGAGAGGAAGGAAGAAAAAAGAGAGAAAGAAGAGGAAGGAAGGGAGAGAGAAAGAATGGAAGAAAGAAGGAAACAGAGAAATGAAGAAAGGAAGAGAGAAGTCCCCCACCCCCCGAGGAGAGTGTTGTGCTGTTGTTTGTTGACAGTGAAGAGACGGATGTATCACAGCTGGTCTTTTATTTATTTTATTTAATTGTTTCAGTCCTTAGACTGCAGCCATGCTGGAGTACTGCTTTGAAGAATTTTTAGTTGAATGAGTTGACCCCAGCACATTTTTTTTCTTTTAAGACAGGTTCTTATTCTGTTGGTGTCTGTTTGCTTAACTGTTAAGTTACAGGGATATAAACATACCAACATCGGTTGTCAAGCACACACACACACACACGTGCATACATATACGATGGGCTTCTTTCGGTTTCCGTCTACCAAATCCACTCACAAGGCTTTGGTCGGCCTGAGGCTATAGTAGAAGACACTTGCTCTAAGGTGTCACGCAGTGGGACTGAACCCAGAACCACACAGCCATTTCTGCGCCAATGGAGATTCTCAGGTCGCCCCATATTGATTCCTTACAGAAGCACAAGGCCTCAGTTTTGATGGAGAAGGAGTCTGGTCATTTAGACTGAACCAAGGAAGGGGAGTGGCTCTGACCATTTTTTTCTTTTTTTTTTTTCCTGGGATCTTTAAGATTGTGAAAAGCAAGAAAGAAGAATCCTATCAGAAGTGGGTCCTGGCTCAAGTGTATGCAGCAGGGTGGACACCCTAGGGCAACTGACAGGTTAACTGAGTGGTTTTCAAGCGGAACCCATATGACCCCTGGGGGTTCATATAAGATTTTTATTGTTAAAATTTACGTGCAATAAATTGATTAGGCTTTTACTATACACAAAATATTTTAACAAGTTCATTTTACATAATTCCTAATAATATTTAATTATAAAAACATAATAAGATTTTTCAATGGTTACAGGAGGCCACGAGAGTAAAACAGGAACCCAGGGGATCCATACGTAAAAAAAAAAAAAAAGGTTGAGAACCACTGGCGTTAATTCTTACCGTAAAAGACTTGGAACAGTCTCGTTAAAGAGTTCTCACAATTTCCATCAACCAAATTTCATTCACAAGCCTTTGATCGACCAAAAGGCTATGGGAAAAGACAAGTTTGCCGTGTAGTGGGATTGAACACCAGACCACGTAGTTGATAAGCGAACTTCTTCCCGCACAGCCATGCCTGTGTACGGAATAAAGTAGGATATTGTCACGGCTAGAATATCTTTGACCGTAGGCCAACTTGAGGGATTATTTACGTAATCGCCCGACTAGAAATAGAAGTCAAGTCACCATTAAATCATGTTTTACTTTCTTAGATAGAAAGAAAGTGAAAAAGAAATGACATATTGAATAAATCGTCTGAGATAAATAATATGAATAAGTAAGAAAAAAACAGGATTGTCACATCTGGATTGTCTTGTAGGGAACAACAACGATGCTAAACAACAATAACAACGAAATATCTTTCTTGTGACAGGCTGTTGTGTTGCGTAGCGGAACTGAACCTGGAACTACGCAGTTGTATAGCAAACTTCTTCGGCACACAGCCATTACGCGAAGACACGAATAAAAGACAAGAATGTCACGGTTAGATTGTCTTTGATCGTAGGTCTGCTCGATCGAGCGTAAACAACAACGAGTGGAGTATGAAGGAGAGAGAGAGGAAGAAAGCTATCCCCTCCAGTCATCCATTCAGTCCGTTATAACGAGAAGGGGAGGGCGGAGATCGTGCCGTCGCCGCCGCCCGCCCCGCCATCAATTTCGGACCTCCTGCACCAATCAGCTGGTGTCGAGGTGACCGGGAGTTGTCTCCCTTATGTTTACATGACTCCACAAGTGAACTACGTAGGTCTCAGGACGGAGGACAGGCTCCCAGCCTCTATTTACCTCTCTCTCCCTCGGCTTTCAACACCTTCTACACGTCTGACAATTCGACAACATTTCTCCCTATGTCGCCGACCTAGACATTGACTAGACTTTCGGTGAGTTT
>NC_142941.1:4346875-4369375 GCF_046866305.1 Octopus bimaculoides
CAAGCAGGCCGAATTCACCATGGTCAGAAGCCCATCTGTGATGTGTTTACAGCCGAGTAGACTGAAGCAACATGAAATGAAATGTTTTGCTCAAGAACACAACATGCCACTCGGTTAGGAATTGAACACACAATCACTTAACCGTGAGGGCAACACCCTAACCACTATGCCACCCTCTTAACACACACACACATATATGGCTACAGTCTGATGACTGAAACAAGTTAAGATTAAAAGCTATATAAATATAAAACATACAAAATTAAGAGGAATGACCACCAAAGTGGACTCCTAATATTTCATATATTTTCATTTGTCTTGCTCAGTTTTACATTTTGGCGTTTTGCTGAAATTTTTCTTGAGAACACACTCTTCGTGGTAATGACGATTTGACGTCTATATTTAGCATATTAGGAGTCCACTTTGGTGGTCATTCCTCTTAATTTTGTATGTAATATAATTTTTAATCTTCAGATTTTTTAAATATGCTAAGCTATATCATCATCATCATCATCATCATCGTTTAACGTCCGCCTTCCATGCTAGCATGGGTTGGACGATTTGACTGAGGACTAGTGCAACCGGATGGCTACACCAGGCTCCAATCTAATTTGGCAGAGTTTCTACAGCTGGATGCCCTTCCTAATGCCAACCACTCAGAGAGTGTAGTGGGTGCTTTTACGTGTCACCCGCACGAAAACAACCACGCTCGAAATGGTGTCTTTTATGTGCCACCCGCACAAGAGCCAGTCCAGGGGCACTGGCAACGATCTCGCTCGAAAACCCTACAAGGCCAGTCAGGCGGTACTGGCAACGGTCACGCTCAGGATGGTACATCTTATGTGCCACCCGCACAAGAGCCAGTCCAGGGGCACTGGCAACAATCTCACTTGGCTTGCCGGGTCTTCTCACGCACAGCACATTTCCAAAGGTCTCGGTCAGTAGTCATCGCCTCGGTGAGGCCCAATGTACGAAGGTCTTGCCTCACCACCTCAGCCCAGGTCTTCCTGGGCCTATTCGCTGCTTTCTTCCAAGGAATCTAGTGCTTTTGGCATAAATTTTTCTTGGGGCTGCCAGATTGGAGCAGCCTCGAGTATAACCAGCCGAAACTGCAAAGATAATCTGGAAGTCAACTGACGAAAGGAAACTCCGAATGACCCGTCCTTGTTTTTTCTTGTCCCTTTTTTGTATCATCTAACTGTCTGGATGTTTTGTGTTCTTGTCCCATTTTTTTGTATTCTTTTACATATATATATAAAAGATATATATATGTATGTAGTGAAATTCCAGGCCTCTAAATCTTTGACTCTCCTCCCAGTCACACCTTCCATTGCTATTCTTAAACTTGCCTTCAAGGAATATCATTTTAACACACACACACACACACACATACACATACATATACACACACACACACACACACACACACATACTCACACGTACATGCCCATGTGTGTCAGGGGTTATGACCGAATGCTACAAGGCATTAAGGCCCACACTTCATCAGATTGGTTTTTTTTTTTAAATTTTTTTTCCTAGTTATTCTTTTTTTTTAAACATCCGGATATTAAAATTATCATTATCATAATTATTTAAAACATCAAAATTTCTGTTGTTGTTGTTGTTATCAATATTATTATCATAAACATTATCACTGTCATCGTTATCATCATCATCATTATTGTCTGTCATTATGATAGGTTTTTGAGGCATTGATTATCACCACCACCACCACCACCACCACCACCATCATCATCATCAAAATCATCATCACCACCACCACCATTATCATCATCATCATCATCATCATCAAAATATTTATAATTATCACCATCACCACCACCATCATTATCATTATCATCAAAGTTGTTGCCATCATCATCACCACCACTACTATCAAATCATCATTGTAATGTTTTACATCATTGTTGTTATAAATTCCGTAAACCGAGGTGGACTTGGGTCACAGAACCTTCTTCCATAATGTGTGTGTGTGTGTATGATCTCTGTTTATATGTATATGTGTAAGTAGCTTGCTTAGCAACCACATGGTTCTGGGTTCATTCCCACTGTGTGGCACCTTAGGCAAGTGTCTTCTACTATAGCTTCGGGCTGACCAAAGCCTTGTGAGTGGATTTGCTTGACGGAAACTGAAAGAAGCCCGTCGTATATGTATACGTGTGTGTGTGTTTATGTTCCTGCAACTTAGTAGTTCAGCAAAAGAGCCCGTTGGAATGAGTACAAGGCTTACAAAGAACAAGTTCTGGGGTTGATTTGTCTGACTAAAAGGCGGTGCTCCAGCATGGCCACAGTCAAATGACTGAAACAAATAAAAGAATAAAAGAATAAAAGAATATGAGTGATTGCATGTTTGCCTACATGTGTGTATGCTCATATATATGCATATAAGCATGAGTAAAGAGTGTGTGTGTGTGTGTGTGTGTCTTTTCTCTTCTGTAATGTATTCTTCATTCAACAATTTGAAGCAAACAACATTCTCATCATACCAGCGTCCACACCTCACTCAAAACAGCAGCTCAGATTGGCATTCCCATCGTATATATTACACACACACAGATATGCAGGTGTGGTTGAAAAACTTGCTCCCCAACCTTGTAGTCTTGGCTTTCACCCCACTGTGTGGCATCTTGGGCAAGTGTCTTCTGCCGTAGTTTGGAACCAACCAAAGCCTTCGGAATGGATTTGGTAGACAGGAACTGAAAAGAGACCATCACATGTGTGTGTGTGTGTGTGTGTTTGTGTGTATATATACACACACACACACATAGGCAGGGGTGCTGAAAAGTTCCTAGTTTTGAGGTTATCACAAAGGCTTGAGTGGGAAGCCCAACCTTCTGAGTTCTTTTGCAGGGCTTAGAAAAACTGAAGGGCCACAGCAATAAGTGTGTGAACCTGAGAGGGGAATATGTTGGATAAACCATAATTAAGTGATCCTCCTGTATTTTGTTTTGTGCAAAACCAGGAACTCCTCAGCACTCCCTCGTAAATATATAAAGTGTTTGAAATGGAAAGAACCACAGTTAGAGGATCGAGTGGCTTTTCCAGGAATGCTTCTGTTGCATTCCAGAAGGGTTCATCACTCTCTCTCTCTCTAATGTATTTTCCATGAATACAACAGAAATAGTTTTGTAAAAATTACTTAAACTGAAAAGAACAAAGATCCTTCATGAGCCATAGATTCTGTGGCACATATATCCCCCCACCCCCGCCGCCTCGACTGGAGCTATGTAAAACGAAGTGGTTTGCTTTAGAGAACACAGCACATCGCTCAGTCCAAGGATTGAAACCATAACCTTGCAATCATGAGAGCAACACCATAACCACGAAGCCAAGTGCCTCCACTGAAAGTCATACAAACATGTGAAATAATATACATATACTGTGTGGTAAGTAGCTTGCTGACCAACCACATGGTTCTGGGTTCAGTCTCACTCCATGGCACCTCGGGCAAGTGTCTTCTACTATAGTGAGAAGACCGTCGAAAGGATGCTTGAGGGCCGCGATCGAGAACCGTTGGTATAAACTCTACAACGATACTTTAAAACAATTCCCATTCCACGATGTAAACAAGTGGCTGGAATTAAAAAGACAAAACATGTAGGAGGGGAGATAATTCGCTGTATAAAGAGTTACTGCCCTTGATTTTATTTTGCTGATTCTTATGAAACGTATTTTCGACAAATGTCTGGTTGAACACAACAAACATTCGTACATCTTTGGTACAAAAAAAAAACATATATATCTGCCGGGAGGCTGTCTCAGGGCAGGGAAAGATGTAGAAAGAAGAGGACGCTGCCATCATTTTCTATTGTCAGTTGTCGTTATTGATGACGACGATGATGATGATGATGCTTGGCCTCGGGAAGGGCATCCAGCCATAGAAACCATGCCAAATTGGACTAGAGTCTGGTGCAGCCCCTCGGCTTACCATCCCTGGTCAAACTATCCAACCCATGCCAGCACGGACAAATGGATGCTAAATGATGATGATGATGATGATGAATTGATGATGATGATGATGATGATGATGATGAATTGATGATGATGATGATATGTGGGAATTGAAACTGTGGCTGTAACTTTATTTTATTGTTAAAGACTTTAATGTGAATGTATTTGTGTCTGTGTTTCTTCTTTTTCTCTTAACAAAGGTCTGGTATCCAAAATGTCAACAATCTTTCCCTTGTTTTTATATGTTTACATTGTTTACGTTATTTACATTTGACGGATCTTTGTCCTCATCTTGTTTGTTGTTAAACACAACCTTTCGGCTGATATACCCTCCAGCCTTCATCAGGTGTCTTGGGGAAATGTCGAACCTGGGTTCTCATTCCTAAGGTATTTTTTGATGATGATGGTGATGGTGATGATGATGATGTTGTTGTTGTTGTTGTTGTTCAGGTCACTGCCTGGAATCGAACTCGAAATCTTGAGGTTAGTAGCCCGCGCTCTTAACCACTACGCCATATACTCATGGGCATGTAAAAGCACCCATATGCCTACAGGCATATGGTGTAGTGATTAACAGCATGGGCTACTAACACCAAGATTCCGAGTTCGATTCCAGGCAGTGACCTGAATAATGATAATAATAATAATCCTTTCTACTATGGGAACAAGGCCTGAAATTTTTGGGGAGGGAGGGCCAGTTGGTTGGATCAACTCTAGTATGCAACTGGTACTTATTTTATCGACCCTGAAAGAAGGAAAGGCAAAGTTACCCTCAGTGGAATTTGAACTCGGAATATTAAAGATGGGCAAAATACTGCTAAGCATTTTGCCCGGCGTGCTAACGTTTCAGCCATCTTGGCACCTTGATGATGATGATGATAATAATAATAATAATAATAATAATAATAATAATAATAATAACAACATAATATAAATGTCAAATGTTTTGGTGCGTGACTTTTGGCCCAGCTTTGTGTGTGTGTGTGTGTGTGTGTGTGTGTGTGTGTTTGCTGTATATATATGTATTCCCATTTTAATGTAATATATTTGTTTCTTTGTTTCTATTCCAGAAAGTTTGCAGTGGTCAGAATATGTGGACAAAAAACACTCTGGGGCCATGTCTGTAGAATCTGGTTGTGGTCACCACAGCCCCTTGTTATTCCGCACCTCGTTACCTTCTTACTTTGCTCTTATTTATAATAACGAACTTTTACATTCAGATTATTTGCAGTAATTGTTACAAATGTGAAGGATTTCTTCCTCATCACACTTCTTAAAATGCAAAGCAACTGCAACAACAACAACAACAACAACGACTACAAAACCAACAACAACGACAACAACAAGAAGAAGAGGTTTGCCATATTTTAGATGTAGCTGGACTTTGTGATAGCAGAGCTAAATCTGGAAAAGTATTTTGATTCTGTTTGGTAATTCTGAGAACATTCTAGACGAATGCCTGCTCAAGTTCTCTCTGTTGTTTGTAGGATTGCTGAAAGTTTTTTGAAGAGACAGGGAAACATAGGAACTTGGAACTTGGAAGTCATACAAGGAAGGTACCATTCTTCATTGTTTTGTTATGATTCCTGGTAAAGTTATCAGGAGATGAGATGACTTTTCGTTTCTGTAACTCACAACATGGGAACCAATTGCCATGACCCATGTGAAACTTTGTTATAATAATATTAATATAGAAATAATATCGAAATAATATAGAAATAATATCAAAATTTAACTTGAAGTTACAGGGAAAGCTGAAAGTCTTGTTTAAGGATACAACACGGCACCAGTAGCTTATCTCTTAAGTAAGAATCTGAAATAAGGTTCCAGTTAAATTTCAATAAAGATTTTACCATTTTTGATAGTGGAAACTTCAAGAATTTTAATAAATTGGAGAAAAATTTCTTTAATTTTTTTTCTCTTTTAATTGTTTTGGAAATTTTAATTTCCATATTTGTAATTAGGATTTTTCAAAGAACAGAAAAATGAATGAAAAAAATGAATTATCGGAGCAGAGTTGTTCTTTGTTTGGTTCGGCGAATTGCGAACTGAAGACTATTGACAGCGTCTCATACAGCAGCATCTTCGAGCAACACAAATACTTGACTGACCAACAACAGGACAAATGTGTTGACCAGTGCAACTTCAAGACGACTCCAGCCAGCCATGCCGCTTTCAAACTGGTGCGCAGTAACCCAGAGCCAAGCATAAAAGTGAGTCCGCCAACCCTGACTACACCACAACCACCTCCACCTCCACCTACAATAACAACAGCAACAACAACAACAGCAGCAGCAGCAGCGGCAGCGGCAGCAGCAGCAGCAGCAGCAACAAGACCAACATCGACAGCAATGACAACTATAACGACAGAAGCAGCACCAACTGCAGCAGCAATTAATCTCAATGTTAATCAAATTAGTAAAAACAGGAACGGTCTTGATTCTAAGACTAAAAACCTGTCTCAACCCACGAATAAAAAGACATTTCAGTGTGAGACGTGTTTGAAACAGTTTGCGCAGAGGCATTACCTGGTCATTCATAGTCGGTCGCACACCGGTGAGAAACCTTTCCAGTGCAGCTTTTGTACGCAGAAGTTTGCACGCCGCGACACTCTGCAGGTCCATAAAAGAACACACACGGGCGAGAAACCGTTTCACTGTGATCTCTGCCCAAAACAGTTTGCACAAAAGGACAAAATGCAGATACACCGCCGAATTCACACCGGCGAGAAGCCGTACAAGTGTCATGTGTGTTTGAAACCGTTTTCGCAGAAAAGCACACTGCGGGTGCACCTCCGGTGCCACTTCGGAGAGAAACCATACGCGTGTGACATCTGTGCCAAACAGTTTCCTGTACGAGACAAACTCCGGAAGCATTCCATTACCCACACGCGAGAGAAGCCTTACCCATGCAACATCTGTCTGCAGAAGTTCGCTCGCAGGGACACGATGGAACGACATAAAAAGAAACACACCAAGAAGGTGTTTGTCTCCAGTACAGCAACAGCAACAACAACAACCACAACAGCAACAACAACGTCAACAGCAGCTGCAGCAGCCGCGGCGGCGGCGGCAGCAGCAGCAGCAGCAACGACAATAGCAACAACAAACTCAACCGGTCACACAGTATGTACCACAGCCGGCTCTAACACGCTGCACCGACCTCAGCAAACACCAGCATGTTGTATGAATTGGTGAGGTGGCCATCTGTGGAAAGGATATATACTTCACAAGGCGGCACACAGATATGACAAATAAAAGATTTAACACATCTATCTTATTGTTTGTCTTTTTATTTCTCTTCCTCTTTATTTCCTTCCAAAACATTTCCACTTTCGATGTCTCTACTTATTCTCACCATTCCTGGACATATTTTTAATGAAACACATTGTCTCTATCTTGAAGTCCTTTCACTCTGTCTGAGAGTTTATCCCACTCCATATAAAATCTGCAGCCATGGATATTGATGTGACTGACAGAATATTCTGTCAAACTGAAATTTAGTGAAATAATTAACTTTAGTCATTAAGTTGGTGCTTGGAACAACAACAACAACAATAATAACAATTTAGTATTTTTTGAAAAGAGGTGATTAATTAATATGATTGACCCCAGTGTGTAACTGGTACTTTATTGACTCTACAAGAATGAAAAACAAAGTTGATCTCAATCAGATTTGAAATGCGAACATAAAGAGCTGCAAGACTGTACTTTGGTCTCTTCAGGAATATCTTTGATTAAAGGGTTACTCAGTCGGGGCTGTCCTGGGGCTAAACAACAGCTATAGACCCTACACAAAGATTTCTTACATCGTTACAAAGTCACAAATTTATAAACAATGGAATTCAATTGTCACTGAGACTGTCTTTGTGTCTCTGTCTGTTTCTCTCCCCCAGATGAAGGGCAAGGAGTCCAAAATGCTTGGTTCTTTTCATTCCTTACACTAATTAAGCCAACACAGCTCTTCTGTAGAGCAATTTTTGCAGTAAGCCAATTTTAACCCAAGATTACAGACTTTTGCTATCAAATTAATTTAATTGTTCCTAGTATATCTCTGCTATTTCAATAACAGGATATCGAGTTGACCCCTGTCTAGTATGTTAATTAAACACCAATGTAAACTCAAGTTGATCTTCCGTCCACGCCCTACACATAGCAAAAATCCAATGCCCTAAGCATCCCCCCCTCCACTATGGTTCTCTCGTGGTTGGGCTGAAACTGTTCTGACAAAAGCAAAGGCCTACAGCATCTAGTGAAACCCAGCTCTCACCAAAACTGAACAGTGTTTATTCAGCGACACATTTGCAAGATCATTATCTAGTCTCTGGCTTTAAACATTCTAAAGCTCTCAAGTTATCCTATCTTCAAAGCTTCTCACAGGTTGTAGGAAATGTCATCAAAAACATTTTTGCCGTAAGAAAATTCACCATAAGAAATTTCATTTTAAATGACCTCCTCATGTTTTTTTAATGTTTGACGCTCAATAAAGACTTGTCTATTTAATGCTTTTGATAAAACCTTTCATTATTCTTTTTTTTTTATCATATTTTTAAAGGACACGTTTTACCATTGTTCCTATGGAGAATATGTCTTACGGTGAATTTTCTGGACGCGTTTCACACATTATTCAGCTCCCAGGTAATTCTGCCTCCCAAACTTTCAACTGACCGTTTTGGTCTCATGCTAATAGGGTTTCCACCAAGTTTACAGAATTCTCTTTCTTTCTACAGCAGCAGCAGCACTAGTAGTAGCAGTAGAAGTAATAGTAGTAGTAGTAGTAGCAGCAGCAGTAGAAATAGTAGTAGTAGTAGTAGAAATTGTGGTAGTAGTCGTAGCAGCAGTAGTAGAAATAGTAGTAGTAGTAGAAATTGTGGTAGTAGTCATAGCAGCAGTAGTAGAAATAGTAGTAGTAGTAGTAGAAATAGTAGTCGTAGTGTTAGTAGTAGTAGTAGTAGTCATAGCAGCAGTAGTACTAGTAGCAGTAGAAATAGTAGTAGTAGTCGTAGCAGTAGGAGTAGTAGTATTAGTAGCAGTCGTAGTAGTAGTAGTAGCAATGATGGTTTCTAAAGTTTGACCCGAGGCCAGCAAGTTTGAGGGGAGCGGATTAAGTCGATATTACATTGAATCCCAGAATACAATTGGTATTTACAGGACAAAAGGCCAAGTCAACCCTGGCAGCATTTTAAACTCGGAATGAGAAGACGGACAAAATGTCATTCAATTCTTTTTTTCTGTCGCAGAGAAAGTAAGAATAATCAAAGAAATGAAGATGAAACAACGAGGAGATCGTTTTATCTGCTAGAAGTAGCAGCCAAATCTCCAACGTAAGAATGGATAAAGAAATGATGATAAACCAACAAGGAGATCGTTTTCTCTGCTAGAAGTAGCAGCCAAATCTCCAACGTAAGAATAGCTAAAGAAATGGTGATAAACCAGCAAGGAGATCGTTTTCTCCTCTAGAAGTAGCAGCCAAATCTCCAACGTAAGAATAGCTAGAGAAATGATGATAAACCAACAAGGAGATCGTTTTCTCTGCTAGAAGTAGCAGCCAAATCTCCAACGTAAGAATAGCTAAAGAAATGGTGATAAACCAGCAAGGAGATCGTTTTCTCTGCTAGAAGTAGCAGCCAAATCTCCAACGTAAGAATAGCTAGAGAAATTATGATAAACCAACAAGGAGATCGTTTTCTCTGCTAGAAGTAGCAGCCAAATCTCCAACGTAAGAATAGCTAAAGAAATGATGATAAACCGACAAGGAGATCGTTTTCTCTGCTAGAAGTAGTAGCCAAATCTCCAACGTAAGAATAGCTAGAGAAATGATGATAAACCAACAAGGAGATCGTTTTCTCTGCTAGAAGTAGCAGCCAAATCTCCAACGTAAGAATAGATAAAGAAATGATGATAAACCAACAAGGAGATCGTTTTCTCTGCTAGAAGTAGCAGCCAAATCTCCAACGTAAGAATAGCTAAAGAAATGGTGATAAACCAACAAGGAGATCGTTTTCTCTGCTAGAAGTAGCAGCCAAATCTCCAACGTAAGAATAGCTAAAGAAATGATGATAAACCAACAAGGAGATCGTTTTCTCTGCTAGAAGTAGCAGCCAAATCTCCAACGTAAGAATAGCTAAAGAAATGATGATAAACCAATAAGGAGATCGTTTTATCTGCTAGAAGTAGCAGCCAAATCTCCAACGTAAGAATAGCGAGAGAAATGATGATAAACCAACAAGGAGATCGTTTTCTCTGCTAGAAGTAGCAGCCAAATCTCCAACGTAAGAATGGATAAAGAAATGATGATAAACCAACAAGGAGATCGTTTTCTCTGCTAGAAGTAGCAGCCAAATCTCCAACGTAAGAATGGATAAAGAAATGATGATAAACCAACAAGGAGATCGTTTTCTCTGCTAGAAGTAGCAGCCAAACCTCCAACGTAAGAATAGTTAAAGAAATGATGATAAACCAACAAGGAGATCGTTTTCTCTGCTAGAAGTAGCAGCCAAATCTCCAACGTAAGAATAGATAAAGAAATGACGATAAACCAACAAGGAGATCGTTTTCTCTGCTAGAAGTAGCAGCCAAATCTCCAACGTAAGAATAGCTAAAGAAATGGTGATAAACCAGCAAGGAGATCGTTTTCTCTGCTAGAAGTAGCAGCCAAATCTCCAACGTAAGAATAGCTAGAGAAATTATGATAAACCAACAAGGAGATCGTTTTCTCTGCTAGAAGTAGCAGCCAAATCTCCGACGTAAGAATAGTTAGAGAAATGATGATAAACCAACAAGGAGATCGTTTTCTCTGCTAGAAGTAGCAACCAAATCTCCAACGTAAGAATAGCTAGAGAAATGATGATAAACCAACAAGGAGATCGTTTTCTCTGCTAGAAGTAGCAGCCAAATCTCCAACGTAAGAATAGCTAGAGAAATGATGATAAACCAACAAGGAGATCGTTTTCTCTGCTAGAAGTAGCAGCCAAATCTCCAACGTAAGAATAGCTAAAGAAATTGTGATAAACCAGCAAGGAGATCGTTTTCTCCTCTAGAAGTAGCAGCCAAATCACCAACGTAAGAATCGCTAAAGAAATGGTGATAAACCAACAAGGAGATCGTTTTCTCTGCTAGAAGTAGCAGCCAAATCTCCAACGTAAGAATAGCTAAAGAAATGATGATAAACCAACAAGGAGATCGTTTTCTCTGCTAGAAGTAGCAGCCAAATCTCCAACGTAAGAATAGCTAAAGAAATGATGATAAACCAATAAGGAGATCGTTTTATCTGCTAGAAGTAGCAGCCAAATCTCCAACGTAAGAATAGCGAGAGAAATGATGATAAACCAACAAGGAGATCGTTTTCTCTGCTAGAAGTAGCAGCCAAATCTCCAACGTAAGAATGGATAAAGAAATGATGATAAACCAACAAGGAGATCGTTTTCTCTGCTAGAAGTAGCAGCCAAATCTCCAACGTAAGAATGGATAAAGAAATGATGATAAACCAACAAGGAGATCGTTTTCTCTGCTAGAAGTAGCAGCCAAACCTCCAACGTAAGAATAGTTAAAGAAATGATGATAAACCAACAAGGAGATCGTTTTCTCTGCTAGAAGTAGCAGCCAAATCTCCAACGTAAGAATAGATAAAGAAATGACGATAAACCAACAAGGAGATCGTTTTCTCTGCTAGAAGTAGCAGCCAAATCTCCAACGTAAGAATAGCTAAAGAAATGGTGATAAACCAGCAAGGAGATCGTTTTCTCTGCTAGAAGTAGCAGCCAAATCTCCAACGTAAGAATAGCTAGAGAAATTATGATAAACCAACAAGGAGATCGTTTTCTCTGCTAGAAGTAGCAGCCAAATCTCCGACGTAAGAATAGTTAGAGAAATGATGATAAACCAACAAGGAGATCGTTTTCTCTGCTAGAAGTAGCAACCAAATCTCCAACGTAAGAATAGCTAAAGAAATGATGATAAACCAACAAGGAGATCGTTTTCTCTGCTAGAAGTAGCAGCCAAATCTCCAACGTAAGAATAGCTAGAGAAATGATGATAAGCCAACAAGGAGATCGTTTTCTCTGCTAGAAGTAGCAGCCAAATCTCCAACGTAAGAATAGCTAAAGAAATTGTGATAAACCAGCAAGGAGATCGTTTTCTCCTCTAGAAGTAGCAGCCAAATCACCAACGTAAGAATCGCTAAAGAAATGATGATAAACCAACAAGGAGATCGTTTTCTCTGCTAGAAGTAGCAGCCAAATCTCCAACGTAAGAATAGCTAAAGAAATGGTGATAAACCAACAAGGAGATCGTTTTCTCTGCTAGAAGTAGCAGCCAAATCTCCAACGTAAGAATAGCTAAAGAAATGATGATAAACCAACAAGGAGATCGTTTTCTCTGCTAGAAGTAGCAGCCAAATCTCCAACGTAAGAATAGCTAGAGAAATGATGATAAACCAACAAGGAGCTCGTTTTCTCTGCTAGAAGTAGTAGCCAAATCTCCAACGTAAGAATAGCTAAAGAAATGGTGATAAACCAACAAGGAGATCGTTTTCTCTGCTAGAAGTAGCAGCCAAATCTCCAACGTAAGAATAGCTAGAGAAATTATGATAAACCAACAAGGAGATCCTTTTCACTGCTAGAAGTAGCAGCCAAATCTCCAACGTAAGAATAGCTAGAGAAATGATGATAAACCAACAAGGAGATCGTTTTCTCTGCTAGAAGTAGCAGCCAAATATCCAACGTAAGAATGGATAAAGAAATGATGATAAACCAATAAGGAGATCGTTTTATCTGCTAGAAGTTGTAGCCAAATCTCCAACGTAAGAATAGCTAGAGAAATGATGATAAACCAACAAGGAGATCGTTTTCTCTGCTAGAAGTAGCAGCCAAATCTCCAACGTAAGAATAGCTAAAGAAATGGTGATAAACCAGCAAGGAGATCGTTTTCTCTGCTAGAAGTAGCAGCCAAATCTCCAACGTAAGAATAGCTAGAGAAATTATGATAAACCAACAAGGAGATCGTTTTCTCTGCTAGAAGTAGCAGCCAAATCTCCAACGTAAGAATAGTTAGAGAAATGATGATAAACCAACAAGGAGATCGTTTTCTCTGCTAGAAGTAGCAGCCAAATCTCCAACGTAAGAATAGCTAGAGAAATGATGATAAACCAACAAGGAGATCGTTTTCTCTGCTAGAAGTAGCAGCCAAATCTCCAACGTAAGAATAGCTAGAGAAATGATGATAAACCAACAAAGAGATCGTTTTCTCTGCTAGAAGTAGCAGCCAAATCTCCAACGTAAGAATAGCTAAAGAAATTGTGATAAACCAGCAAGGAGATCGTTTTCTCCTCTAGAAGTAGCAGCCAAATCTCCAACGTAAGAATCGCTAAAGAAATGATGATAAACCAACAAGGAGATCGTTTTCTCTGCTAGAAGTAGCAGCCAAATCTCCAACGTAAGAATAGCTAGAGAAATTATGATAAACCAACAAGGAGATCCTTTTCACTGCTAGAAGTAGCAGCCAAATCTCCAACGTAAGAATAGCTAGAGAAATGATGATAAACAACAAGGAGATCGTTTTCTCTGCTAGAAGTAGCAGCCAAATCTCCAACGTAAGAATGGATAAAGAAATGATGATAAACCAATAAGGAGATCGTTTTATCTGCTAGAAGTAGCAGCCAAATCTCCAACGTAAGAATAGCGAGAGAAATGATGATAAACCAACAAGGAGATCGTTTTCTATGCTAGAAATAGCAGCCAAATCTCCAACGTAAGAATAGCTAAAGAAATGGTGATAAACCAGCAAGGAGATCGTTTTCTCTGCTAGAAGTAGCAGCCAAATCTCCAACGTAAGAATAGCTAGAGAAATTATGATAAACCAACAAGGAGATCGTTTTCTCTGCTACAAGTAGCAGCCAAATCTCCAACGTAAGAATATATAAAGAAATGATGATAAACCAACAAGGAGATCGTTTTCTCTGCTAGAAGTAGCAGCCAAATCTCCAACGTAAGAATAGATAAAGAAATGATGATAAACCAACAAGGAGATCGTTTTCTCTGCTAGAAGTAGCAGCCAAATCTCCAACGTAAGAATAGCTAAAGAAATGATGATAAACCAATAAGGAGATCGTTTTATCTGCTAGTAGTAGCAGCCAAATCTCCAACGTAAGAATAGCTAGAGAAATGATGATAAACCAACAAAGAGATCGTTTTCTCTGCTAGAAGTAGCAGCCAAATCTCCAACGTAAGAATAGCTAAAGAAATTGTGATAAACCAGCAAGGAGATCGTTTTCTCCTCTAGAAGTAGCAGCCAAATCTCCAACGTAAGAATCGCTAAAGAAATGATGATAAACCAACAAGGAGATCGTTTTCTCTGCTAGAAGTAGCAGCCAAATCTCCAACGTAAGAATAGCTAGAGAAATTATGATAAACCAACAAGGAGATCCTTTTCACTGCTAGAAGTAGCAGCCAAATCTCCAACGTAAGAATAGCTAGAGAAATGATGATAAACAACAAGGAGATCGTTTTCTCTGCTAGAAGTAGCAGCCAAATCTCCAACGTAAGAATGGATAAAGAAATGATGATAAACCAATAAGGAGATCGTTTTATCTGCTAGAAGTAGCAACCAAATCTCCAACGTAAGAATAGCGAGAGAAATGATGATAAACCAACAAGGAGATCGTTTTCTATGCTAGAAATAGCAGCCAAATCTCCAACGTAAGAATAGCTAAAGAAATGGTGATAAACCAGCAAGGAGATCGTTTTCTCTGCTAGAAGTAGCAGCCAAATCTCCAACGTAAGAATAGCTAGAGAAATTATGATAAACCAACAAGGAGATCGTTTTCTCTGCTACAAGTAGCAGCCAAATCTCCAACGTAAGAATATATAAAGAAATGATGATAAACCAACAAGGAGATCGTTTTCTCTGCTAGAAGTAGCAGCCAAATCTCCAACGTAAGAATAGATAAAGAAATGATGATAAACCAACAAGGAGATCGTTTTCTCTGCTAGAAGTAGCAGCCAAATCTCCAACGTAAGAATAGCTAAAGAAATGATGATAAACCAATAAGGAGATCGTTTTATCTGCTAGTAGTAGCAGCCAAATCTCCAACGTAAGAATAGCTAGAGAAATGATGATAAACCAACAAGGAGATCGTTTTCTTTACTAGAAGTAGCAGCCAAATCTCCAACGTAAGAATAGCTAAAGAAATGGTGATAAACCAGCAAGGAGATCGTTTTCTCTGCTAGAAGTAGCAGCCAAATCTCCAACGTAAGAATCGCTAAAGAAATGATGATAAACCAACAAGGAGATCGTTTTCTCTGCTAGAAGTAGCAGCCAAATCTCCAATGTAAGAATAGCTAAAGAAATGATGATAAACCAACAAGGAGATCGTTTTCTCTGCTAGAAGTAGCCACCAAATCTCCAACGTCAGAATAGCTAAAGAAATGATGATAAACCAACGAGGAGATTGTTTTATCTGCTAGAAGTAGCAGCCAAATCTCCAACGTAAGAATAGCTAAAGAAATGATGATAAACCAACGAGGAGATTGTTTTATCTGCTAGAAGTAGCAGCCAAATCTCCAACGTAAGAATAGCTAAAGAAATGATGATAAACCAACAACGAGATCGTTTTCTCTGCTAGAAGTAGCAGCCAAATCTCCAACGTAAGAATAGCTAAAGAAATTATGATAAACCAACAAGGAGATCGTTTTCTCTGCTAGAAGTACCAGCCAAATCTCCAACGTAAGAATAGCTAAAGAAATCATGATATACCAACAAGGAGATCGTTTTCTCTGCTAGAAGTACCAGCCAAATCTCCAACGTAAGAATAGCTAAAGAAATGATGATAAACCGACAAGGAGATCGTTTTCTCTGCTAGAAGTAGCAACCAAATCTCCAACGTAAGAATAGCTAGAGAAATGATGATAAACCAACAAGGAGATCGTTTTCTCTGCTAGAAGTAGCAGCCAAATCTCCAACGTAAGAATAGCTAAAGAAATGATGATAAACCAACAAGGAGATCGTTTTCTCTGCTAGAAGTAGCAGCCAAATCTCCAACGTAAGAATAGCTAAAGAAATGATGATAAACCAACAAGGAGATCGTTTTCTCTGCTAGAAGTAGCAGCCAAATCTCCAACGTAAGAATAGCTAAAGAAATGATGATAAACCAACAAGGAGATCGTTTTCTCTGCTAGAAATAGCAGCCAAATCTCCAACGTAAGAATAGCTAAAGAAATGATGATAAACCAACAAGGAGATCGTATTCTCTGCTAGAAGTAGCAGCCAAATCTCCAACGTATTACTTCAGATTCCGAAGCAAAATAATGTAAGGGAGGTAATTCAGGCAAGCTTTGTAATTCATTGAAAACAAGAAAGCAGCAAGGGTGGTGCTTTTAAAGAGTTCACTTTGCGAAACGTGGCACGGCGGAGCCCGATGGAACTGAGAGACCGACACTTTGGACAAATTTCTTCTAACATGACTGAAGCTGTAAAGACTTTTCAGATAATTTCATAGAGTATCTTCACCGCGAAAACCAGCTGGATGCATTTCGGACCCGCATCTCTCTCTCTCTCTCCGTCTTTCGTCTCTTCTTCAGTCTCTCCATCCCTCTCATTCTCCCCCTCTCTATCTCGATCACTTAGCTTTTACATATTTCAGTCATTGCACTACGGCCAAGCTGGGGCACCGCTTTGAGGTGTTCCATCGAACAAATCGACCCCCAAATAATATTTTTAATCCTCTTAGTTATTCTCTCTTAATATATTACCGAACCGCTAGGTTTCCCGGACGTAAACCCAAGATCGCTGGTCAAGCGGTGGTGCAGGACAGACATAAACTCTTGGACAGTGCTCCAAAACCTTTTTCACTTGCGGCACACTTGTATTCCTTTCGAAATTCGGCGGCACAGCTTAACTAAAAATAAAAATAAAGTAAAGGGAAAAAAAATTATATTCAGGCTACACTGCGGCACAGCAATGCCACGCGGCACACCAGTTTCGGATCTATGCTCTAGAACACACACACACATATATCTATGAGCTGATACATAATTCCTGTCTACCAACTCCATTCACAAGGCTTTTGTAGGCCCAGGGCAATGATAAAAGAAACTTACCCAGGCTGCCTCGTAGTGGAATTGAACCCAAAACCAAATTATATTCAAACGGGTTGAAGCTAAGGAATACTTATCTCTTTTTAGCGTTTTATTACCGTCTCGTGATTACCGTCCGTGTTCATAACTATAATATAGAATTCTATATTTAATTCTGTTATATATACAAGAAACACAGAAGAAGAATAAATTGCAGACAAGACACTCTTCCTTAATAAACGTCCCTGGATCTCTTCATAGTATTACACTAAAAGTTACATCAGATACAATTTGCGATTAAATACGGTTTAGGGATTGTAAAGGGAAGTAAGCAAAAACTTATATATGACGAGTTACCTCCCATGGAATTTGTGCCGCTCAATCTTCAAAGCGACCGCTCGAGTCGTCGAAATAAGGCCCAAATGTCACTTAAAATAAAGAGAAGCATTAAAGAAAGCAATTCTCGACGAATTTAAGAGAGTAGAATAGTGACCGCTGAAATAAAAGAGAGAGCGGTGCACTGGAACTGAACGAAAACAGCAAAAATTCTGTGACGTGTACATAATTGAAGAAGAGCGTCCGACGTGGTATGTGTGTGCGTATGTATACCTGTGTGTGTGTGCGTGTAGATCCGATAGGGAGTAAATTGAACAATTCTTGAAGCTGATTGTTTCTCGGCGTCAAATGACAGGCTAGAAACAATAGTAAAATATCCCTCGAATGACTCTCAAAATTGGAAGGACACATTCAAAGGTACCGTCTGAGATGGCCGTCAAAGAGACGGTATGAACATAGTAGTAACATATTTGATCAATTGTTTGCTCCATAAGATGCGATATAGCTGAGGAAAATTAATTCCAGCCATGAAGGCTCCCTCCTTTTACAGTGGTGTATAAATATCATTTTATGTAATGTGTCCTTCCTCTTGGTTGATTGGCATTCTTGTGGAGACTTGCTGCTAGTTCTAGCATCTCTAACGACCACATAAAAGCTGCTGTGTATAAACGACACAGATCTAAAGGAAGTAACTCATATCTAACCGCAGAAGATTCTTGGTTAACCTCCCTTTAAAACATACTCGTTAATTTATCGCAGTTTTTTGGCGACTGTTTTAAAATTATATGAGAAAACTAAAAGGGCTTGTCCCGAAGGAATGTCTATACCCCAGACGAATCCCTCCCTGTATTCATATCAATATAGAGCATTGTACGAAACATGGAATATCCACAAAATATATTCAATAGGGTTAGAGAAGAAAACTGTCAAGGGAGGTAATCCCTTGGTAACCTGCTTCTCTGTCGGAAATGACGACGGAAAAGGATGAAGCAAAACATACGTGCGCGCACGCATGCACACACACATACGCACACTTCCTCTGTTTCTATCTCTCTCTTTCATTCTTTTACTCTTTTACTTGTTTCAGTAATTAGACTGCGGCCATGCTGGGGCACACCTTTCAACAAATTTGGTCGAATGAATCGACGCCCAGTACATTTTTTTTTTTGTTTTAAAGCCTAGAACTCATTCTCTCGGTCTCTTTTGCTGAACTGCTAGGTTACGGGGACGTGAACACTATCACCCGTTGTTAAACGGTAGTCGGGGACAAACACAAGCACGCATGCACAGACAGACACATATAAGATACGGGCTTCTTTTAGTTTCCGTCTACCAAATCCACTCACAGAGCGTTGGTTGGCCCAAGACTATAATAGAAGACACTTGCCCAAGGAGCCATGCAGTGGGAATGAACCCGGAACCATGTGGTTAGCAGGCAAGCTTCTTACTACATACCCACGCTTGCACCTACGCGCGCGCGCACACACACATATATATATACATGTTTTGGACGGTTTACTGGGGATTGGCAAGCCAGGAAGCCTCACCAGGCTCCAATCTGATATATATATATATATATATATATATATATATATATATATATATATATACATCATCATCATCGTTTAACGTCCACTTTCCATGCCAGCATGGGTTGGATGATTTGACTGAGGACTGGCGAACCAGACCAGGTGTGGAAGCAAGGTCTAGAATTGAAGAGCCTTCAAGTTAACCAAGCAAAAACCAAAGCCTTAGTAAATAGGAGGGCAGACAAAATGCAATTCCCTCCAGGGAGATGACCCTGCTTGATCTGTAGAAAAGGTGTAGGTAGAAACTGCATAAGATGCACCTAGTGTAAACTTAGGACACATAAAAGGTGCAGCAATATCAGAAGAAGGTTAACAGGGAAAATAACTTTTGTATGTGGAAGATGCACAGGTACAATAAATGTGGAAAATGTGCAGAAAATAAATTCTATCAACTACCAGGGACCATCATCCATCTTTCTTTTCCTGCATAGCATTCTAAGGACTATCTCTCTCTTCTTTGTTTTCTCTTTTCAAAGAAAATATTTCTCCTAGCATTCACTATTTTCCTCTTGTTCTGGTCTAACGACCCTTCATGTTTGTTTTCATTTGGTTTCCCTGTCCTGTTTTTGTTCCCAACTTTGACCCCTCATAACTCCAAAATCTTATTTTGGTATCTATAGGAGCAACTGTCTTCGAAGATTCGTATTGTCGTTGAATACTCGAAATGAGGAGTAAATAGACAGCCAACAACTGATGAAGGGTCACTTCTCTGTATTTACTTGTCCTGTTTTCCATTTTTTTTCTCTTGTTGTTTGCGTATTTAACTCGTTTATTATCGTACTTCATGTTGTTTACACAGTTGGTGACGTCCTGTACCCATATATGCATATATATATATATATTCATATATATATATATATACATACACACTCACATACGCACACACATGATAGATAGATAGATAGATAGATAGATAGAAGAGTAGATAATGACAGCCAGGCAGTCAGTCAGCCGTCCAGCCAGGCAGCCAGCCAGCCGTCCAGCCAGGCAGCCAGCCAGCCAACCAGACGAACAGACTGACAGGCAGACAGCCGGACAGACTGACATGGAGACAAAGAAACCATGTTGTTAGTTCAACCTTCATGTCTGTCTGTGTGTCTGCAGAGACAGAAAGATATTGTGGTACCCACACCCACACCAATCCTGACTCCCCCTTCACACCCCAACCCACCGGCACACACACACACACACACACACACACACATACTGACATACACACATGCAATAACAGAGACACGCACACATCCTCTTGCATACACATGCACACATATACATAACCCCTTCACACACACTCACACTTAGATACATACACACATATGTACAAATATGACACCTTCTCCCCCCCACACACACACACATTCATGACCCAACCCACTAACACACACATACATATCTCCCTCTACACCCACACACAGCCCACATAGGAAGACACAGATGCACAGACAGGTTTATTCAGTCGCTAGTCTGGTTTTAGAGATAGAGAGAGAGGGAAAGAGAGAGAGAAAGAGAGAGAATGACAACAACCAAAGGAAGATGACAAAGAGGGATATGGATATATGTAAGAGGAATATGTGTGTGGGGGTGCGTGCATACGTGTATGTATATATATATATATATATATATATATATATATATATCATCATCATCATCGTTTAATGTCCGCTTTCCATGCTAGCATGGGTTGGACGATTTGACTGAGTACCGGTGAACCAGGTGGTTACACCAGGCTCCAATCTGATCTGGCAGAGTTTCTACAGCTGGATGCCCTTCCTAACGCCAACCACATACTGTGTTCTGTAACAATTCAGATCATATCTTATATGGTGGTAATAGCAATACCAAACATATGGAAAGATTACCACAGAAATGTTGGATTAGTTTGTATATTTCGGGTAAAACAATCCTTTGCAAAGGTCATAACGAAAACAAGAGGAAAATATGTCCGTTAGCTAGGAATGTCAGTTCTATTTATAGATTCTTTTTACTTCTGTTTTTCTGTGCTGGCATGTTTTGGATGAGTATTTATTTAAGGCAGTTTTCTTATGGCCAGATGCCCCACTTGTTTCCCATATGACTTGTCTTTGAAAGTGTAGAGTTACAGGATGTGTTAAACATGACATCATCTGGGCAAAACAAGGGTTTTGCCCAGATGATGTCATGCGATGATATGAAATATCACACACATGCAGAGGCCCACACACATGTATGGTGGGTTTCCATACAGTTGGTACCAGCCAAATCCACTTGTGAGTCATCGGTTGGCCCAGGACTGCTTTAGAAAACACCTACCCCCTATACACAGTAACATGCAGTGGGATCGAACACAAGACAAAGTGGGACCTCGTATCCACACAGCCATGTTTGCATCTCAAATTCCATACACACAACACGCACACACACATACACACCCACACATATCCGTCTATGGAAAAAAAGCCCCAGTTCTCTCTCTTAAGTGGTTGGCATTAGGAAGGGCATTCAGCTAAAGAAACCATGCCAGAGCAGACGTTGGTTCTTGGTGCAGTCCTCTGGGTTGTCGGCTGCTGTTGAACCATCCAATCCATGACTGTAGGGAAAACAGACATTAAACAACTATGATGATGATGATGATGATGATGGGTGGTGGTGGTGGTGCTGCTGCTGATGACGATGATGGAGCAGAAGGAAATGTTAAGATGAAATAGTTTTACTTTGGAGACTTTCTTTCCAACTTGTAAACTCTCCCTCTCTTTCTCTCTCATTCTCTCTCTCTCTCTCTCTCTCTATATATATATATATATATATCTTCTCATCATTTTTCCATTTCATTTTCCCGTTTTCACTTCTTTTATTTATTATTTCAACCATTATCACCACCATCCTCCTCCTCCTCCTCCTCCTCATCATCATCTCTTTTTCTATCTCTCCCTTCTCTCTCTCTCTCTCTCTCTCTGTATTCTCTCCTTTTATCATCCCTCCCACCTCCACTCTCCCTCTCTCTCTATATATACACACACACACATATATATATCAATATTTCTTTCTCCATAATTTATTAACCCCCACCTCACTCTTTTCCTACTCCCACCTTTCCCCCTCTCTATCAACCTGTCTTCTTTTCCCCTCCAACTTTCTCCCCCATCTTAACTGCTTCCTATCTTCCTCTTTCTTTCTCACTCAGTTTTCCTTCTTCTCTCTCTCTCTCTCTCACTTTCTCCCTCTTCCATTCCTATTCTTTCTCTTTATCTTCTGCTTTTCTCCAGTTTCTCTTGCTCATTACCCCCCCCCCATCACCACCACCACTCTCCTTGACATTCTCTCTCTTGTCTTTCTTCACTAATTTCCCCATCTTTCTATGTTTCTCTCTCTCTCTCTTTTACTCTCACTCTTTCTCCCTCTTATTCCCACTTCTCTTGTCCATCATCTTCTCTCTCTAGCTCTCTCTTCCACCATGTTTCCCTTTCTCTCTTACTACCTCTGTCTGTCTCTCTCTCTCTTTACACTCACTCCCTCCCACTCACTCACTCACACATTCCCTTCTCCTTCTCTGTCTCC